>NC_026148.1:459584-467595 GCF_000512975.1 Sesamum indicum | reverse complement strand
CAGCACAGCACGTATAGGATCAAAGAAGTATTTACGTTGTGGACTTATGGTGATGTAATGACATTAACATCAGGTTAGATCAGACAAGAGGAACCAATATGTGTACAGCTTGAAGAAGTATATTTCAATTTCAGACCTTTGGTTAACTGGCTCTGCAGCCAAATAGTGCTCTTGCCACAAGAGATGGTGGCAGAATCAGTCTCAAGCTTTCTGGGGACAATCGAGAATGTGGACATGGAGATCAGAACCCGACCCAGGCCTGTCAAGTTGTCAACGACCAAGGGGATACAAAGAGGAAAATCTGTTAAGCGAATCCATTTCTTGTAGTAAAGTTGACTGAAATGCAGTGGAGTTGTTGATAAAGAAGAAGAATTTTCTGCTGGGGCTAAAGCAGAATCAGAATGAGCGTTGCGCCATTTGAGAAGCGCAAAAGCCGCAGCAAACTCGAGAAGAAAAACCATGTACTTCTGAAGATTCTGACGGTCCTCTTGAAATTAAAGAAAACTTTGCATGGCGATCATCCACTCTGCGTCTACGGTAAAGGTAAACAGTGCGGAAAGAAGAAGATGAAGCAAGAATCCGTGCAGCTCTCAGCATTGTAGTTAACTAAATGGTTATGGGACCGCCACTCTTCTCAGCTAGTAGTAGATGGAGGGCAACACTTTCACAGGATTTGAATGTAAAAACAATGGGTTTAATGCAATTTACCCTTATAATATTACAAACTAGCAAATTACTCCTTACGGGAACAAGAAAAAAAAACAATAATTTATCCTACTGTATATTTTAAAATAAAGCAATTTACTCCCTGTTTAAGGAGGTAAAATGCTTAATTTAAGAGGATAAATTACTAATTTTTTTTATAAAAAGATAATTTGCACATTTACCACATCACATGAGGCCAAATTGCATTTTTCGAAAAACAATTGTGAGTATTATGTAAAGGCAGTTTCAAATGGTGGTTAGGCACGGTTAGTGGAAGTTTTCAAGGTTTAAAACAAAAGAGTTAAAAAACAAAAAAACGTAATATGACCCCTCAAAGAAAAAGAAAAGATACTTGCAAATTAATATGCACTGTTCATCAGCGAAGGAAGTAAATGCTTTACTTTTCAAAATTTAAAGTGGTAAATTTGCTAATATTCTTTCTGCAAGAGTCTTTTTTGCTATTTCTGGTTTTCAAATGGTGAAGTTGCAATTTGTAACCTTCGAGTTTGAGAAGTAATAAGCACTATCGCTTATCTTCAGAATTTACAGCCAATGGTATAATTAGCTATTGATAATTTCTTTTACTTACATAGGGCGCTGCTGTGCTGATGTTCGACATGCAAACCCGCTGCTGAGTATTAATAATCTAGAAACACGCGTAGTACAAACACAAGACAACAATTTTCATCAGAGATGCAACTGAACAATTTTCATCAAAGATGCAACTGAACAATTTTCATCAAAGATGCAACTGGTCTTTACCATCCTATTCCTAGTACGCACAGACACCAAAAAAGGCCGTTTTGCTATAAATAAACTCATGAAACTTGATACTTACACTACCAAAGGAAAGAGGGCGGAATATTTTATATATATATCTATATATGTGCTACAAGTCTAATTCTTGAACTATTACTGTAAAGACGACAAAAAAAATGCACCGTACGCATGCACTATGATCCTCAGAAACATAATATGTTTCAATAGTCGAAGCCTGCAATACTATAATCCCGACAAAACTTATTTCCAGGAACAAATTCCTGAATTTGTAAGTTAATAAATCTAATCACGTTACCTCCTACTTGACCGTTGAAGGTCAGTATGGTACACTCAATTCTTATTGCAGAGCTAGTTTATTGCATAGAGATTGATATGCTGCACTGCATGCTTTGAACTTCTCTTCCGCAACAACCTGCATGGGTAATCAACCACTTATTCTAATCTTCGGTGCAGCATACAGGGGAGTTTACTCAAACAGAAACAATAGTATACCTTGGAAGAACCCTGGTGACGATCTGGATGCCATTTTAATGCACACGCTCGATACCTGAGAGAGAAATGTCTTTTAGGATCGTAGAATCAGAATAAAACGGCTATTGCTTTTCCGTCCCAGCAATGACTCTTTGGTCAAGGACTGGAAATTTAAGATAAGCAAAGTTTGAGGAGATCTTACGCGTTTTTTACATCTTCTAGGTTTATAGGACCTGATGCACTCAGTCCCAAAGCAAGCCTATCGGAAGTCAGGTCCGCCATTGGTTTCTCGTACTCTGATGATGAATCATATTCATCCTCATAATGATATTTCCAACCAGTAGAAGTCCTATAGTTGCTAGAGTAACTTGATGAGTTCCTATATCGAGGTTCGTCATCTGTTGTGAAGGACCAGTAGAAGTATCGGTTTCCACCAAATGCGGAACGGAAAATGGTCTCAAATTCTACATCATCATCATCATTGCAAAACTCGAAATCTCCTGGAAAAAGTCAATATTACACATATTTCAAATTCAGAAGACAGCTAACAAGGCCTCAAGAGATTGTAAATCAGCTCATCATGTGTTGTAGAAAAAGAATATAAACAATATGAAATTAGCAATTTCGACTAAATGTGCTAGCTTTGCCTGTTTTGATGGGCTCCTCCAGAAACCAGAAGAAGAATGATGGAGCAGAGCTCATTTAGATTATTAAAACTGAACTGGTACTTCATTGGGATAAAGAAATAAACGTACTTCTACTTGCTTGTGATGCCCTATATCTTGACTTCCCTTTTTTATATCCATCGTCCCTGAAACTTGGTCTGAACCACGAACTCCCTCGACCTGAAGGTTGGTCACAGTCATCCCTATCTGACTGCCAGCTCTGCTCACATAAAATGAAGAAAGTGTAGAGAAATAGCAATTATCAGAGGCAGCTCTATGGCAATACCCATGAACAATTAAGAAAGAGCTAAAAGCACAGCCTTGAAATATTTTTCAGGGCACTGTTCTACCATAATTGCAACCAAGTATGGACAACAAAACTCCAAGAAAACAAATTTAATGCTGAATAGGGATGACATACAGAAGTTCATAATAAACCAGTGGGTGATGCATGGACTGACAGAAAGGTTCTAGTTAGCCAAAAAAGTATACCCATTAATTATTCATCTTCCCTTCAATTTATAGATTCTCATGGAGAATATTGCAACAATACTTGAAACCATCTGCTTTTCCTCTAATCAACAGCCATCAGCACTCTAGCACATACATCGTCCAAATGGATGAAAAACTGAAAAACCAATGGATGACAGGTTTTTTTAACAAAGTAAACACTCTACTATCCCAAACGATGTTTCACTTTTCATGACCTTTTCTTCTTGAATCCCAGACAAATGTGTAAAAACATATAGAATTGTGTGAAGACAGAGGAAGCAATGGGAGGGGAGGAAAGGAATTGCTTCAACAAGAAATGGCATCAAGCAACACATGGAGAAAGAATTCCAAATAACAGAAAAATGAGAAAACTCATCTGTTATATACAACCTGAAACAGGTGGTCTGCAAATTCACTGACATTGCGCAACAAATTCTGTTTCCTGAGCCTATTGGTGTACTGGTTAAATTTCTGCATATGAAAGTCAAGGAAACACAATATTTGGGCCATCAAGCATACATGAAATAATTACAACGCAAGAATACTTGATATATACAAATCATCATAATCATTTCAAAGGTAATAGTGTCAGCCTTCTGACAATACATATTGAAACAAGTCACAAAAAAGCAGGTGCAGCATGACATAATTATGCTTCAACTCTAGAAATCTTTTCTTAGAGGCATTCTGGGACAATGGATTACCAATTACCTGGAACATCTGCGAGCAGTTCAGTACCATATCTTGTGACCGGGAAGTTGATTAGCATTCTCTCAGTTACTACACTTATTGATATATCAAAAACACTTTTTAAGTGAAGATAATTTTGAATATAGTAGTTATATCTCAAGATCTAGAGAATTGGTCATTTTTCATCCATGAAGTAATTGTATTTGTCAATCAAGGTCATTCCCTTAGATTCACAAGTTAGCTCAATCATATGAGTCAATTGCCAACAAGGCCAAAAACTTAAAGACTCAAGCACCACGTCAAACTAGTCTATAACATTAAAAAACTAAACTTTCATGGGATAAAGAACAACTGAAAAACAGAAACAGAGACGACTCACCCTTGGGGAACTCCTAAAAGAACTTGCCTGCACAACAAAGACAAATAATGTGAATACAATTATGCAGCAAACACAAGTACAATTCAATCGCATAACTTCAACATTATTTCTGTTTGTTGACCACCCTCCCTTAAAGCTTCATCATCCAAAATATAGACAGTTCCCACTGCTTTCCACAGAGCTCAATCCTCGACATTATTATCTCGACAAACATCTCCAACCATGATACAGTCTCATGTTATATATATATATATATATATATATATATATGAATATATGACTCAAAAAAGATGACAGTAAAACCAATTTGTTTCCCCAAGCAAATCCCACACAAAGAATCAGAGTATAACATCAAATCCTAATATCACTTAATGCATTTCCTTTTCTCGCTCGGACTATCAATAATTCAAAATTAAAATAAGAAAAACATATCAAAATTAGCTGAATTTACGAATAGCAGAAACAGATTTTTTCTCAGTAAGTTTCTTCCTTTAACAAAACGCTCAAATCTTGACTGATTTATTCTACAAAATGAAACATCTGCAGCGCAGTTACATATTCCCAGGGGAAAAAAAAACATTTAATACACACGCGAACACAAACTAACATACATCCATATCATGAACCGAAACTTACAAAAACTAAAAAATATAAATAAAATAAAATAAAACTCAGGAGGCTTACAGAATCCCAATGGGTGCGTCTTCTGCGCTCAAAAACAGGTGTGGAATGAAACAGAGAAGCTCTGAGCGGAAAAGGGTTGGATTGAGAATTGATCGTTGCCGCTATTCTGCTTGTTTTATTCATTCTTGCAAATCATTCTAATCAAACAAATAGATAAAGAGAAAGCAAGTGAATTTCCTTCGCTTTTCTTTTGCTTCCTTTCCTGTTATTGGGGAGCCTGAAGAGAAGCGACGGTTGATTGGGAACTGAATGTCTCAACTCGGACGACTCCATCAATGAGACAATTGGACCTTTAAATCTTGTGTAGGCCGAAGCCCATTTACATATATGGGCTTCCTTGTTGGTGGTTCCCTGCCAACATCCTAATGGGCCTTTTCTTCTTGAAATTTTAGGCCCAATATATTTTTTCATTTCTTTATTTTGAAGGATTAATTGCACTTAGACCCCCCTTTAAAAATACAAATTTATACTTTCACCAAAAAAGATTTTAAATTATATTTATACCCTCTTTAAAAGTTCACCATTTACATTTAACCCCCTTTCGTTATAATTTGGATGAAAAATATTGATGTTTATAAAAATTTATATAAAATTTTAATTTTATCCCTAATTTAACATTCCCATAAAATAATTTTGAACTCATAAAAAAATATATAATAATATTAATCTCACTCCATATATATATGGAGTAAATTACAACAACTTCCTCTGAAATTTGATATAATACGAATACCTCCTTGTTATTTGAAAAATTATATCCCCTAATGTTTGATGAAATTATGTATCTTTGGATGGAGATTTGAAATTATCAACTTTATCTTACTATATATATATTTTTTAGAAAAATTAAAAATTTGGATGAGGTGGATAGAAAATTTTAAAAATTATAAAAAAAAATATCCACTTAGTCCATAAAAAATCATAAAATTTTTAATTTAACGAATTGGGCTAATTGTTAGGCGGCTGTTAAAATCAGGGGGATATAGGTATTTTTTCAAACAACACGGGGTATTTGTAATTATGTCAAACCTCGTGGGAAGTTGTTGTAATTTACCCTATATATATTTTGTATATTTTTTTCCTTAAATATGTGCAAAAATATACATAAAAATATTAAACGAGTGGTAAAATTTATGTATTCTTTTCTTGTTGACATCAATATTTTGTGATCAAATCATAAGAAAATAAGATCAGGTTTAAATGAAGATTTTAATTATAAAGGAGGTATAAATATATATATTAATTTTATATTTTTAGAACAACCTGATTATGATTAAAATAGAATTTTCAAAAACAAGTTAGAAAGGTGTGTGATATTCTTGTTCGACTCTTCCATAGGTAATATTTTAGTGGTGCCAATTTTTCAAAGATAATTTATCTTTACATGAATTTGATTTATTATTCGTTTTTTTCCCTTTTTCATTGTTGAGGGCCACATAAATGTGATAAGGGGGTTGGCTTTATGCATAAAAACATCACCAACCTATTAATTGCGACAACATTTTTAGCCACATAAATAATTACAACATTGTTGTAATTATTACCAACCTTAAAAATAAAATCCATTCATCTGTGATTCTTATGACTTGTTCTGCAATACCCAATACCCAATATTTAAACTATTCCTATCTTTTATAATACTATATATATATTCATAAAGATTGACAATGTTTTTGTACAAACTGTTCCGTTTATATGATTGAAAATTATGCTGTACATATTCTTTTCTTACGTAAGAAATTCTCAATCACTATAAAATTCTAGCATAAGTTGCTCCAAATGTAAAAGCCCACGTCCACAATTTTTTTTATTCTTTATTTTAATTTCATCTTTTTTTTTTATGGACATAATATATTGGGATAATTATATCGCTCTCTCTGATATTTGGTGTAATTATATATAAATCTCTTGATGTTTGAAGAATTACATATAATATTCCTAATGTTTGTATTTACTTAACTAATAGATCAATTCAATTAGTCAAAGTTTATTGAATGTATTCAGTAGTAATAAAAATAAAATTTATCATTAATTTTATTACAGGTCAAGTAAATATTTTCTAATTATACTATTATTTTATTTGAATTTAAATAAGTTAATTAAAAATAAATATTAAATTTTATTTATTTATTTGAATAAATTAGATTAGACCAAACATCTTGAATTTTTTAAATTATAAAAAAATTATACGTAATTATACTAAATTTTAAGCGAGAACGGTGTAATTATCGTAGCAATAGTGTTGTGAATTTGGTGAATGAATACATCGTCCTCCAAGCCTCTCATTCGATGATGTGCATCGGACGACTGACTGAACCCGCCCGCGAACCGAAAAATTCGGGTTCGGACAAGGGTGGGAGGGAGGACAGACAGGGTCTCCAGACTATTGGAAACGGAATGCTGAGGTGGAAGTGGTGGCAGACTTTTTTGCATACCCCAAGGTAAGGCAGGTAGGGCAAATTTATTTAATAAATGCAAAAAAAAAAAATATTAGTAAAAGCATGCCATTTTAAAAAGATTAGGAAAGTAAGTGGCACCGCGGTCTGACACCGCGGTGCCAGAGAGTTTTTTTTTAAAAAAAAATTATTTTATTTTATGATGACTTGTTGTCAACTTCTCGTTAAAATTTTGGCATTATTATGGCGAATTGTCAGCCATCAAATATACTGTTCGACTCCCCTTGATGAGACGAACATTTCCCCACAAACAATTTCAAGTTTTATCAATCGTAAATAATGAATTTTTAGCACGAACACCGCACTTTTCGGCCGTCGATTCGCCGCCACCGGAGCGACCCACAATCACGAACCACCGCCACTGGACTCGCCTCGACCTAACGGTTCTAACGAGACCAACCTAGTTCAATTTTATTAAATATTTGTTAAGATATGAAATTTGAAGTTTTTCCGCCGAAAATTTGCGATAAAGCTGTTTGCTGTCATTTCTCTACCGTCAGGACGAATCATAGATTAAGACCATAGTCGTTCGAATCCTGTCGTCCAAACGATTCCAACAAGACCAATCTTGCTCAATTTCATCAAGTATTTGTTTGTTCAATTTTTAAAATAGTTATAATTTTATTAAATTCTATTTAATTAATTAATAATACTATTATAATTAATTAAATAATTAATAATACTATTTA
>NC_026148.1:401610-459367 GCF_000512975.1 Sesamum indicum | reverse complement strand
TATTAATTAATAAATAGAATTTAATAAAATTATAACTATTTTAAAACAAATGTATTTTAATTGAACAAACAAATACTTGATGAAATTGAGCAAGATTAGTCTTATTGGAATCGTCTAGACGACAGGATTCGAACGGCTACGGTCTTAATCTGTGATTTGTCCTGACGGTGGAGAAATGGCAGCAAACAGTTTCAATGCGAATTTTCGACGAAAAAACTTCAAATTTTCATATCTTAACAAATATTTAATAAAATTGAAGTAGGTTGGTCTCGTTAGAACCGTTAGGTCGAGGCGAGTCCAGTGGCGGTGGTTCGTGATCGTGGGTCGCTCCGGTGGCGGCGAATCGACGGCCGAAAAGTGATGTTCGTGCTAAAAATTCATTATTTACGATTGATAAAACTTGAAATTGTTTGTGGGGAAATGTTCGTCTTATCAAGGAGAATCGAACGGTATATTTGATGGCTGACAACTCGCCATAATAGTATCGAAATTTTAATGAGAAGTTAACAACAATTCGTCATAAAATAAAATAATTTTTTAAAAAAAAAAAAAAATTTGTCACCGCGGTGACACATTAAATTTTTTTTTTTTTTAAAAAGGAATGTCACCGCGGTGACACAAAGAAGCTTTTTTTTTTAAATAAAAAATTGTGGCACCGCGGTCAGTAACCGCGGTGCCACTCACTTTTCTAATAATTTTAATTTTACCTTATTTTACTAACTTTTTATTTTTTTGACATTTTTTTAATAAATTCCCCAGGTAGGTGCCTATCATTGCTTGCTTCACCCCACACCCCACCCATTTGATTTCTTTTTCTGGTCAGACGAATATGCCCCTTAAGTGTTTAAAAAGGCTCTGCCTCGGGGCATTTTGGGAATTTCACATATTTCCTCCAGTAGTATGTTGCATATGTACCTAAATAATTAACCATCGTCTTCATTATACTTTTTTAACAAATATTCAGATGTATAATATGTAGTATACAAATAAATACACACTAGTTCTTGTTCACCAACATAATCATACCCATGTTATATGTAGTTTTAAATTGCAGCTGTTTTGAATCTTCTTAGCTTAGTTTTGAACAAAGAATTGTGGCTAATCAACTTCTTCATTTAGGGAATAGATATGAATGTGTTTTGATTAACCAGCTTAAGTTGGAGTGTGTTTGCTTGGTGCGAAAAGTGAAAGTAAAATAAATGTATAAGTTTCAGATAATTTGTTGGTTGGTTAGTGGGAAGAGGTGGAATTAAAGTAAAACTTGATGTATATGAAACCCCTACGAAGTCTAATTTTATTTCCGTCCAAAATTGGATGGAAAGGTGAAAATGTAAGGCCAAAAAGACCAAATATATATATATATATATATATAATATTTTTATTTGTATATGCTCTATTGCGCATATATAATTTATCTCCAAATCTTTTTCTTCTTTTCCCTGATAATACCGTACATAATTGTCATATAAAAGATAACAAAATTGTTGAAAAATTATTGCATCGAAGTCAATAATCAGGTAAACAATCTTGTTAGTAATTTATATTTATTTAAACTAAACAGTTTAGAATAAATAATAATACTGATCTTAATGAATATTTTTATTAACAAAAAATATCCTTATTCATATTTGATAAATATTTTTTATTAATAAGATTTTTAAATTTTTTATACACTAAAATTATATTAGTATAATATTAGTTTTATTTATAATCTATTACAAAATGAAGAGAATGGTTATTTTAGTAAGATTATAAAAATTAATTTTTGCTTCTTAATATGTTATTCTCGTACCAATTAAGAAAAAGTATTTGAGATTTACCCCATTTCAATTATAACAAACAATTTGAAAAAAAAACTATTATTCATTCCCTCGTCCTTCCATCTCTATTTTCCTCTCACTTGAACCAAACGAATCATTAGGATAGTGCTATGGCTGAAATATGAATTAGCAGTTGGGTGGGTTTCCGGGTTTCCATAAATTACCGTAAACAGTATATAGGCAAGTATTAATTACCTTGAACTATGTAGTAGAATAGTATATGGCTGACTGAATCCACCCGCCAACTAGGAAAATTCGGGTTCGGACAAGGGTGGGAGGATTTCCTTACCTCAACTCCAAGGTAAACTGCCTATCATTGCTCGCTTCAGTCTTCACCCACCCACTCATCGCCCACACCCTCACCCTCAGCTAGAGGAAAAAGGTGCACCAAAAAGTCTTTTTCTGGTCAGACGAATCTGCCCCTTTACTGTTTAAAAGGACTGCCCCGGGACATTTTCGTAAATATTACACGTTTCTCAGTAGTGTGTTGCATATGTTCGGAATTTTTTTTCCTCTTTTCTTGGACAAAATGTATAAAACCCTTTATATTTTAAAAAGTCTGTAAAAAAAAAAACCCTCTTGTTATGAAAATAGGCTAAAAATCACCATGTGTTTTGTAAAAGTCTGCTCAATCGCCCCCTCTCCGTTAAATCCAACTAACGGTGTTAATTTTTTAAAAAATAACTGTTATATCCTTACTTATTATATATTATTTCTAATCTTAATGACCGTTGGATTTTTTTTTATCAAATACTGATCGTTAGATCTAATCGATTAATCTCAGTCCTTAGATTTTAAAAAAATAAAAGGTTTAGATTCAACAAATTATTTAACTTATATTATACATAAATAATTATTTAAATATATTATTATTATTATATATTAAAAAAAATACTAATTGTCCCACCTTACCTCCTTAGGCCCCACCCCATTCTCATCACCGACGGTATTATATGTTAAAATTCTCATATCTTCATAATTTTTTTACCAAATTGAGTGAGGCATGTCTTGTTAAAATCGTCTTGAAGAAATGAGTCTGATGGTGGTGGTCTGAGATCGAGATTCGATCGGACAGAGACGAATCGACGGCAAACATATTCGACGATAGTGGTTTGAACCCACTCTCTAAAATTGACGAAAACTCAAATTGAAGGTATGGAAATGTTCGTTTTGAAGAGAGTATACGAATGGTACCATTGGCCATCGAAAATTCGTTCGGACGGCGCCAGAAACTTGTTAACTTAGAAACAAGTTTCCGGTGAAAAAAGGAGCAAAATTGCAGTTGTTTTTAAAAATTTTAATTAATTTTAATTATACTAATTAAAATATATTTTAGTTAATTAAGAATATTTTAAACAATTATAATAATTAAATATTTTGGCTAATTAATAATAAATATTGTAATTAAATATATATTTTAATTAATTAAAAATAATTTTAGATTTAATAATTAACAATTATAAAATTATTTGATTTAAATATAATTTAATTTAATAGTTAATATTAAAATAAATTAAATATAATGTAATATGACAAAATTTAATACTTACTTTTTAGGGTGAGAAATGGCAAAAGGAAGACACAAAACAAGCCAAAAGCCCTTTGTATGTTATATAGACCCATAGAGGGGTATTTTAGTCCAAAGCGTCATTAAATATGAACCGCAGAAAATGACTACCAAAGGCAGCAGACGCGTGTCTCCTCCACTTCCCGTTAGTTGCTAACAGAATGGAGGTTTTTTGCTGACTAAAACAAAATAGGAAGGGGTTTTTAGCCTGTTCTAAAAATAGGAGGGTATTTTTTGCATGCTTTCTAAAACACAGGAAGATTTTATACATTTTATTCTTTTTTCTTTTCCCAGTCCAAGCAGCGCAAATTTGGTATTACACTACTAACAATTAATAATTATTTGTTGGAGATATCACATTATCTATAAATAGTTGTGTCACAATATCAAAATTATTTATACGAAAAAACAAACTAACAAACAAAAATTCCAATAAAATTGAAACTTGATGCAGTATTAGTATAGCGATGAATAACAAATTCAATTAGTAATTGTATATTATTTATTAAATTATATTTCTTAATTGTGTTTCTAATAAATTTACAAAGATTTAGATTTTGTGATAGTGTTGTATGAATATGGAGTATAGTTATAGGCAGAACAATTATTCTTTTACTGCTTGTCATAAAATCTTGATATTTAAAAATCTAAGTTTGAAATATTTCAGTTGACGATTAATTATTATTAATCAAAATAAATTGATTACTATCATTTATGTTGAATATCAAGTATTATAACAATCGTACATGATCAATAATATTAAATAAATTAAATCTAATCAATAAAAACAATGTATTATAAAGTAGAAATGAATCTTATCCTTGTATCCAAATGCAATAAGAGGGAAAGTTATTTAAATTTTAAAATGTAAATGTTGAGAGAATATATTGAAGTTTCCGAAATTGTCCTCCGAGGTTGAAAAGGTAGAGATGGGGAAAAGCGAGGGGCATATCTGTCCCGGCAAGCAAAAGCCAGCCAGCTATATCCACCACCAATGTGATGCTGTCGTGGGTGCCACAACCCATAGATTCAAATCATAACAATCCAACGGCTCTGATCTTCACAGGCATGAATTTAAGGTTCATTTCAGCTGAATTTCATTCGAGGCTGAGTTTCATTTCTCGTTTTTAAAACAAGAGGGCGGGCACCTCACACACACGATAAACAGAGGCCACATTATCATTGTGAGGGATAAAGAGAGTGAGAAAGAGATACAGAGACAAAGACCAATTCCCAACAAGGCCTCAAAGGTACTTACTATTTTTGCTTTGAATTTTGCTTTCTCGTTACTGAGATTCGATTTTCATCTCAATTTTGAACTTCTCCTTTCTGCCAAAAAATGTTTCTGATCCTGTTGATATGTGCACTTTCTTTCTGTGTTTTGTTTTTGTGTGGATTTTTAGCTGTTTATTGTTCTTATGAGTCTTGATTCGTCGATCTGCAAATGTGTGTTTTCAATTCTGCTCGAGTGTAAGAATTTAAGTAAGAAATGTGTGGTTTGTTCAGTATTGATTAGTGAAGGTTATAACATGTTTCCTAGTTCATGCTTATTGGTGGAAGATTTATATTGTATGCTTGCATTTATGTGAGATTTTAATCGAGCCAATATAATTCGGAATTTTTGCAGAAATCATTAGAGATTAGAGGTGAAATATGCTTTTACCTTATATTTTGGGTTAATTACAGCAATGATAATGTTAGTTACATTTAGAAGTCAAACATTTGCCTTTTGAAGGGTGTGCTGTTGAGTTAACTTCCGGATGTTATTAGAAATGAATGGTCTTCAGAATCTCTATGTATACTTTGAATGATGAAACTTTCTACCAATTTCTATCGTTAATGCTTTTGTTTGATTTGTGCTATGTGATTTTGCAAAAGGATTGGTAAAAATCTATCTTCTTTTGCATGTGCAAGTCAATAGATTTTTTATCGAGAGACATACTTCTTTACATAAGAAACATATCACATCAACTGGTTCCAATCCACAATCTGGATGGATCTTGCATCTCTAAGCTGAATTGATTTCTCATCCTTTTGTTGTAAGAATAGTTCTGAAAGATTTTCTGACAATGGTATTACATGCCACTGCTGTTGGACTTGAAACAACAATCTTGATCAAACTTCAGCATGAACTTTGATGTTGTTGTATGATATTGCCTCTCCCTAAAAAGTTCAAGATGATTACTTTTCCTCCAGAGAACATTAAGAGATGGCAGAAGGCGAGGATATTCAGCCTCTTGTTTGCGACAATGGAACTGGAATGGTTAAGGTAAGCTTTGGATTCAGTACCCAGGAACTATACTCCTTAATTTGCATTCAGACTTTTGCTTTGATAGCTTATTTGGTGATGAATGAGAATAAGAGAGCTTAGCGTATTTGTTTTGTTGATCTCAAAATGGTCAGGCTGGATTTGCTGGAGATGATGCTCCAAGGGCTGTCTTCCCCAGCATAGTGGGACGCCCTCGCCATACTGGAGTGATGGTTGGCATGGGCCAAAAGGATGCTTATGTTGGTGATGAGGCTCAATCCAAGAGAGGTATTTTGACATTGAAGTATCCAATTGAGCACGGAATTGTCAGCAATTGGGATGATATGGAGAAGATTTGGCATCACACTTTCTACAATGAACTTCGTGTGGCCCCAGAAGAGCATCCAATCCTGTTGACTGAAGCTCCTCTCAACCCTAAGGCCAATCGTGAAAAAATGACGCAGATTATGTTTGAGACCTTTAACACCCCTGCCATGTATGTTGCTATTCAGGCAGTTCTCTCCCTTTATGCCAGTGGTCGTACAACTGGTAAGGAAAAAACTAATTCGATTTACTTTTTTCATTTACTGATGCATGATACCTGTGGCCCATCCCTTCTTTTTTCGGTTAAGAATTATAATTCGTCATTTGCTCAGTATAGGTAAAGAAATATCAGGAGGGTTATTGATCAAATGGAGTATTGCATTTAGTATCCTAGAATCTGCAATTAGCTAAAACCAATCAGTGGCAAAAGAATCACATATTGTCGATACAGCAAAATTCTTCTAGCCATTGGACTAATGCCTAGAGGACAAATCACATTCTCTATTAAAGCTAAAATTCTGTTGCTATACACATTTGTGACCAGATCATTTCTTCGGCAGGTATTGTTCTTGACTCAGGGGATGGTGTCAGCCATACAGTCCCCATTTATGAAGGTTACGCTCTTTCCCACGCGATCCTCCGTCTTGATCTGGCTGGCCGTGATCTCACTGACAACTTCATGAAGATACTCACAGAGAGAGGCTACTCTTTCACTACAACAGCTGAGCGGGAAATTGTGAGGGATATAAAAGAGAAGCTAGCTTACATTGCTCTTGACTATGAACAAGAGCTAGAAACAGCAAAGACGAGCTCTTCCGTGGAGAAGAACTACGAACTGCCTGATGGACAAGTGATCACTATAGGTGCTGAACGATTCCGATGCCCTGAGGTCCTCTTCCAGCCATCGATGATCGGGATGGAAGCTGCGGGAATCCATGAAACCACCTATAATTCTATCATGAAGTGCGATGTAGATATCAGGAAGGATCTGTACGGCAACATTGTTCTCAGTGGTGGCTCGACCATGTTCCCAGGTATTGCTGACAGGATGAGTAAGGAGATTACAGCTCTGGCTCCAAGCAGCATGAAGATTAAGGTGGTGGCTCCACCTGAGAGAAAGTACAGTGTATGGATTGGAGGCTCCATTTTGGCCTCTCTCAGCACATTCCAGCAGGTATGCCTAACTTTTTAACAGAAAGTCTTTTCTTTAAAGGGATGACTTAGGCAACCCCTCCACAGATTTAGGCATTTTTCTAGGAAAAGACCTAAAAGACATAATTGTAGTTCTGCTATGTTGAGGGATTTTCCCGTAAAATTCCCAAACCTTGTGGGGCCCATATAATTATCTCTTGTTTAATATCTAGCACTAGTGCATTTCTTAAGGGCAGAGCTTTACTCAATTAGCTGGTTGAGGTGAAGCATGATGCTCTTACTTACTGGTCGATTAAGGCTAACGTCTCAGACTGATTGACTGCATTTAAGAATTTCTGCTGACTGATGTTTCTAATTCTTCTGCTTGTAGATGTGGATAGCCAAAGCAGAATACGACGAATCTGGCCCTTCAATCGTCCACAGAAAGTGCTTCTAAAATAAGAGTTGCTGGAAAGAGACCATCGCTGGAGAGATTTATATGATTCTTGATGCTGCTCCCGATTTGCTTTTCCTTATTTATTTTTTGTTCTTTTCATCCAAGTCTTTACTTCTATTAAGATTTGAACATCAGACATGGAAACAATATGATAAAATTGAAATATTCACATATTTTTTCTCCAATTTATATTAATTCATAGAAGAGTTGTGTATTTCCGGTGGTATTATGATTTGAGTTTTGGATGGACGGCAAATGCTTCACTGTATTTATCTGCTTATCTGACCATGTCACGGATTGTAATTCAAATATGAGTTTGTAATGCCAGATTGAATCTTGGGATTCTTTTGCTTCTTAGTCATTTATGAAATTCAGAAACAGACAACATAGTTTTACTGCACAAACGGAAGCCATCGATGAAGGTCGAAAAACAAACACGAGCGAGTATGATATTCTATAACACAAACTTTAGAGTTACATTTGGAAATCATATGGCTGTAATGATGTAGATCCATCACACTTTTGAAACCATGTCCCTGGGAAAAGAGATTCCCAGCAGCATGAGGATGAGCCCCAACCAAGAAAGATTTTGCTTGCCTTTACAGTCTGGACATCAGCCACTTTTAAGCTTTCTATCTCTCAAAGTCTCGTTTATTGTACTGTGGGGTATATGTCCATGTTCGTTACACATGTCAAGATCCATTACATTCTTTATTACATAGATTTCACCTTCCTTGTCGGCCAACTGCAATAACATATCCATCACCCAAACTTACAACCCATAACCAAATCAGGAGGGTGTTCTCAGATTGTCTGTGAGAAGACAAAGAGTGGTCTCTTCTGTTGTATGTTTCTCATGTTTCAAGCTTAATGACCATTCTTTCTCATATGTTCTTAGTCAAGAGTTGTAAGAGAAGGGACCATATATTGATTAGAACATGCTCACATGAATGAAACCTTGACTTTTTTCCTTTTCCTCTTCCCCCTTCAATGATCACCAAAAGATACCATCACCACCAATTATTTGGGGGTTAATAATAGGAAAAACAAGGACAATGTAGCTTGTAAGAATATCAATGTTGTCGAGGGTTATACACTGTATTCAATGTTGTAAAGATTTTTATTGTGATTTCGACACTCCAAAGAACAATAAATATCATTAAATATTATGTCCTACTCATAAGATGGATGTCATTGTGAGCATGGCTCATTTCTGCTGCTATGTGAAGAACCCTTCAGAAAATACAAGTATCAAGAAAACTTGGTATGAAGTGCGAAAAATTCTTCAAATTCAGCTAAATCAAATCACTCTCAAAAATAAATATACACTTGTATTGTGATTGGTTATTTTTTCTAATTATTCATTAATTACATAAAAAGTATATTGCACATGTCATATAATTAATTTAATTTCGATCCAACTGAGTTTGAATTAGAATTTTGAATGAGGTGCTTTAAAATAAAAGGATGAATAAGTTTATGTATAATTTCTTATGATGGGAAACAGAAGACTTTTTCTTTGCCAAACTTAATAGGAGTGGGACATATATGAAGTCTCAAAATTGACCCTCCAGATTAAAGGAGGACAGATGGGAATGACATTAAAGGTGAAGGGCTCATCTGTCCTCACAGCACAACTGAGTTCAAAAGCTAGCCAGCTATATTCACCATCAGTCTGATGCTGTCGTGGGTGCCACAAACCACAGATACAGATCGTACCAATCCAACGGCTGTGATCTAATAAGTTTGAATTTGAGGTTCATTTGAGCTGAATTTCATTTGAGGCTGAGCTGCATTTCTCGGTTTTTAAACAAGAGGGCCGGCATCTCAGACAAAGGGGAAAACACATTCCAAATTCTCGCATATAGAGAGAGAGCGAGAGAGACTGAGGGAGAATTTCATTAGAAGAGCAAAAAGGAGTGAGACCCGTTCTCAGTAAGGCCTCAAAGGTATAGTCTTTGCCTTGATATCATGCTTTCTCATTACAAAGATTCGATTTTATCTTCATTTTTGGAGAAAAGATTCAGTTTCGATCTTCAGTTTGAAGATTAGTTGAATCTTGTTATGTATTTATTGTCTACGATTTCCGATTTCTTGATCTGTGCAAAGATTTCACTCTTGTTTGAACTCTGTTGTGGGATCTGACTGTTTATGCTTTTTGTAATTTTTAGTCATGGATCTGCTGATGGGTTTTTCGAATTATGACCGAGTTGATAAAGTTTGTATCTTTTTCAGTTTATGCTTGTTGGTGGAAGGTTTTAGTTTGTACGCTTGCATATGTTTGGGATCTCGTTTGAAGTCTGGACATCACAATAAATTTATGGTGATACATGCATAGACTGATTCAGTTTTTGGGTGATAACATCTATGATTGTGTTGTTCAGTTCAGTGTCTACTATTCAATCAACACCTGCGAAATGAAATGATCTCCTTCAATCTAATTGTATATATTGAATGGAAGATGATTTTAAGTTTAGTGCCCATGTTAAAATTTCTTTGTATGGAGTATATATTGCATTGTAGAGATTGCTCTTAGTGGAAAACATTTCACATCAATCCGTGTGTCTGGATGGATCTTTCATTTTCAAGGCTCAGTCTTCTTGATACCAATCTGATTGATGTGACATTTCACCCTTTTACTTAGAAATAAATTATTTGCAAATGATTTTCTGACAGTGGCACATCATTTGCCATTGCCATCAACCATGAAGTGAAGTTCTCTTGATCAAAGGCGATTTCAACTTTTGATCTTCATTGGCATGATTTAAGATGCATGATTTATGTTTATGTAGTGTAATATTGCCTTCTCCTCATTAAAGTAGAAGATTGTTGAACTCTTCTCCAGATAATATTAAGAGATGGCCGACGGTGAGGATATTCAGCCCCTTGTTTGTGACAATGGAACTGGAATGGTCAAGGTAACCTCTGAATTCGAATACCACCTGTTTAGATTTACTTCAATTGCTAGTCCTGTCATGAGAGAAATAATAGAATTTTAATGTATTATTATGTTCTCTGAAGCTTATTGTTTCTGTGATCTCAAAATTGTCAGGCTGGATTTGCTGGAGATGATGCTCCAAGGGCTGTGTTTCCCAGCATTGTTGGACGGCCTCGTCACACTGGAGTGATGGTTGGCATGGGCCAAAAAGATGCTTATGTCGGCGATGAGGCCCAATCCAAGAGAGGTATTTTGACATTGAAGTACCCAATTGAGCATGGAATTGTCAGCAACTGGGATGATATGGAGAAGATTTGGCATCATACCTTCTACAATGAACTTCGTGTGGCCCCAGAGGAGCACCCAATTCTGTTGACAGAAGCCCCTCTCAACCCCAAGGCTAATCGTGAAAAAATGACTCAAATCATGTTTGAGACCTTTAACACCCCTGCCATGTATGTCGCTATTCAGGCTGTCCTCTCCCTTTATGCCAGTGGTCGTACAACTGGTAAGGAAAACACTAGGTCAATTTAATCTATTCACTAATGCATTAAAACCCTTCCCCTTAAATGTCATCCTCATTTTAGATCAATATAGGTAAAGAGATACCACACACTTATTGCAGTCTTCTGAATAATCAAACATTATGTCCCAGCCCTGCAAAGAACATCCACCTGCTAACAAATCTGGAAATGTTTTTGAAAATATTTGCAGAAATTAATATGCCTTCTAATGCGTACTGCATGACTGATTTTCTTTAGGCACTTTCAAATCACTGATCAAGTCTTCCATCCATGCATCTCTTAGTGAGAGAACAAGAGCATTTGGCGGAAGGCATTGATAATTCATATACTAATGCATTGAGTATTGATTCATCCTATGTTGTGGAAGTTTATGACTTAAGTATCTCGACTGTCGATGTATAAATAGAAACTGCCATTAGCTTAGAGCCTCAATGGCCAAAGGATCAACATTCATTGTTACAGGGCAAAACATTTAATTATCTGCATAATGCCTAGAGGACAAAGGATCTTCTTTATTAAGCTAAATTATTCTTCCACTTACATGTTGACCCGTTTTTTGACAGGTATTGTTCTCGACTCTGGGGATGGTGTCAGCCATACCGTCCCCATCTATGAGGGTTATGCTCTTCCCCATGCAATTTTGCGTCTTGATCTTGCTGGCCGTGATCTCACAGACAACCTAATGAAGATACTGACCGAGAGAGGCTACTCCTTCACTACAACAGCTGAGCGGGAAATTGTGAGGGACATAAAAGAGAAGCTAGCTTACATTGCTCTTGACTATGAACAGGAGCTAGAAACAGCAAAGACGAGCTCTGCTGTAGAGAAGAACTATGAGCTGCCTGATGGACAGGTGATCACGATTGGTGCTGAACGATTCCGATGCCCTGAGGTCCTCTTCCAGCCATCAATGATCGGGATGGAAGCTGCTGGAATCCATGAAACCACCTATAACTCAATCATGAAGTGTGATGTCGATATCAGGAAGGATCTGTACGGCAACATTGTCCTCAGTGGTGGTTCCACCATGTTCCCAGGTATTGCTGACAGGATGAGCAAGGAAATCACTGCCCTGGCTCCAAGCAGCATGAAGATTAAGGTGGTGGCTCCACCAGAGAGAAAGTACAGTGTCTGGATTGGAGGTTCCATTTTGGCTTCACTCAGCACATTCCAGCAGGTATGCTTAATTTTTCTAAAATCAGCATTACTGCATTTCCAAGAACAAAGAGCTCATTGATAAATCCATTTGGCTGCTGATCAGCATATTACACTCATCGACAATGTTAGAGTTAGATTACTTGAATTTAGGATCTGACCAACAAATGAATATTAAATCATCTAAGCATAATTTAGATGTAAAAATCTTTTAGGAGCTTCAAGACTTTCAGCTGAGTGATTTTCTTGTTTCCTTATTGCAGATGTGGATAGCCAAAGCAGAGTATGATGAGGCTGGGCCTTCAATTGTCCACAGAAAATGCTTCTAAGAGATTTTATACAGTTCACATGGTTGCTTATGCTGCTTCATTTGCTTCTCCATTTCATTTTTCATCTTGTTCTTTTCTTCTGGGTCTTTACTTTTCAAAATTCGAGCAATGAACATGGAGACATTTTTTTTTTCCTCAATATTAATTTGTAGAAGACTTGTGTATTTCCAGTGGTATTATGATTTGAGTTTTGGCATGAAAGGGAACTCGTGATTCCTTGGCAGTATTTATATGCTTGTTGGTTTTAGCGGTCACATATTGTAATATAATATGAATTTGTAATGTCAGATTGAATCTTGAGACATCTTTTTATATATATTGTTAGCGAAAAGTTTTTATGAAGTGATTTCAGATTTCTTGTTTTATACAATTTGTAGGTATGCGCCTCTCCACTTCCTTCATCCCTATTATTCATACTCGATGATACTCAGAAATTAAAGTTCATGTTTTCTTTTGTTTTATAATTTGTTGGGATTGGTTTTGCAATTATTGTTTAACTGGAGTTGCAGAATGTGAAAAACTTATTATATAAATCTTGTTCATTATCAGCGCAAAAGAAGCAGTAAATTGGGTTTGTCAGGACAAATGCTACAACCTTTAACCATTCTTCTCAAAGACAAAGATTCATGCTACAACCATGAAAACAATATCTGAAAGGAAGAAACAATAATGATAAGGATGTAAACCTAAGCACAAGTGCACCAGAAGAGCAACAATCAATCTTCGGAGCTTAATAAGCTGGAAATGATCTCTTCAAGAAATCAAAATCAGAAACTAAACACACCAAGAAGCAACTACAAGCAGTCTGTCTTATTAGGAGATTTATACAAAGTGATCATCTTGCTAATATGCTTGGATTCAACTAGCAAAACCTTTTAGTTCAGACTTGGTATTCCCCCTTATGGAAAGTTAAAATTTGATGGTCCGACGGTATCTACAAATCCTCGTACCGAGAGTTCAGGTATGGAGGTCTTACTATCCAACATTTCATGGTCTATGAAGATGATGACAATGGTAATATCATCATGAACGTGTCTCCTCACCCCCTGATCAAGTTTCTTTATTTCGCTATACGGCATCTGCCTTGTCTTGGCTGCCTTTTCCATAGCCCATATGAGAAGTCTTCTAGCTATACCCTGATATGCAAGTTTTTTTTTTACAAATAAGTGTATATATGGAAAGAAATGGTTAAGCTATATGGATAAGGAAATAGAACACACCACTCTTGGGCTATTGTAGACAAGCTCAACGGCCTCCTGATTAGTCAAGTATTCCCATAGACCATCCGATGCAAAAATGAGAAATTTGTAATTTGGTTGTAAATCTCTAGTCACTATCGTCGGATCAGCTCTTAAAACCGGTCGATGAAGGGGTTCAGGGAGGTGAAATCTCGGAAAAGATGGGTCAAGAGAGAATTCTGGCCTCTTCAGATAAGCATCACCAATAGATCTGGATACCTGGAACAAATATGGACACAATACCAGCACAATATCACAAGCAAGAATAAAGCAGGGCATAACATTCATAAGAGGATCAAATCCAGACTGAAGAGTAGCGCAAACAGTTAAGTTTTATCAGAAAAACCGAAGGGCAGAACTGCTCAAGTTTAAGGTTAGTTTTAATATCAAAGAAAAAAGCAAGAGAACAGACATAAAAACCAATCACAGAACTGATCAAAGATAAATCAAAGAAGGAGGTTTCCAGTAACAACGCATCATTAAACAAGTCGGTGAATGAGCCTGCTCCATCTTCCTCAACCATTACTGACTTTTCTGTCAGAATAAACTAAAACAGTTCACGAAAGCACTAGAGAAAAGCTTCGACGTTTAGAGGATCCCTGCTGAAGCAGTACGAAATAAAAGCGACTAGAATTAGCTGAGACCAGTGTAGAGATTTAATCATGCTTGATCTTCTATTACTCACTGAAAGGGTCTCCAAATATGTTGAGTTTCACTCTGCACGAATGGACCCAAAAGTTGACAGTAGAATATCAGTTTAAGTCCACTTTGAAAAAGAATTACTCATTATTAGGCAAAAGACTCCTAGGGAACAGCAACCATGAGGCTTTTGTTGGATGTCATTTGTCTTATTCACACCGTTAGACACGGGACCTGGTCAAACTTCCTTATGTGAAACAATGAAATTACCATGACATGTCTACCGAAATACTTATAGCAAAAGGAGTGATTGAACTGATATTGATACAAAAATACCGCCTTTATACGAAACTTGACATTGTTATCATGTATAACTTCAGTTTGATAACTAAACAAGTTTGCAGATCAAAATACAAGCATAGGATTACGCTATCTTTTTACATAACAACACCGGCACATCAGGTCTACCGAACATTTGGCTGTTTCAACTTGTTGTAATTAGAGAAATATGCATGCATTTAGGAATTTGTTGCAAGTTAAAAGTAAAAGATTGAATCTTGGAACTGCTGAAAAAAAATGAGAACCTAATACCCATTAAAGAGAAGTTAAATGCCATTTGGACTCATAAAACTAGTCATGGTTAACTGGTGGCATACCTGTATGATGCCCTTGATGCGCCAAACCCCTTGCTTCATTACAACGATTTCTGAATCTTCAGGATGTAAGTTCCTTAGTTCTTTTCTAACCTCCTCCATACTGACATTGTGATCTCTGGTAAGCTGCTCCGCAACAATTTGATTTGACCTGTCTAAATAACCCATTACTGCTCTAGAATCGCCCACGTTGGCAACATATAATGTTTTTTTCCAGATAACTCCAACTAGACAACAAGATCCAGTTGCTGCAATTACTGGTCTAATTGCATAGGCTCTTCTAACAAGAGTAAGAAAACCATTTTCTGTCTCAGAAAATGCAGTCCTGAGTACATCTTCAGACATTGCTCCTTTTTCTCGAGCAAGTCCTGTAAAAAGAAAAAATTCATGTTATATGCATATACACATGGAATATGTATAAACTGGTTGCTAATCTAAATTTGGCATGGGAAATTTTTTTGAAAGAGAAACCGACTATTTTTGACAGGTGGTAATGTTGGCAGTAAAGTAAACTTGCTCTGGCACCTTCCTTCAGCGTTAAAGTTATTTTCTCCTGACCTCTCTCAACACCTGAAAGCTTATGCAATCTCACAACATTTTTCTGTAGTAAAAAGCTCTTAGTTGCAACATTAACGTCCAACCATGTCTTGAAGTAAAAAAAGTAGCGTAGACATTTAATAATATGTTTTTCATGAAATGAATAGCAAAAAGATGGTGAAAACAGATTAGGAGAACTGAACCTCACCATCCTCTGGAGGCCACCAGTTATATCCAACAAAGAAAGCGGACAACAAATGTAAAGAAGTTATATTAAACATGCTAATAACAAAAAAAAAGAAAAATATAGCAAAGATTCTCCAATTACCACATATTTCTTATGTAGAGTTTTGGCTCAATGCTACCCAAATTCCATAAATCTCTAAACAGCAAATGCCAGCGTACATATCATACTTTAGATGAATGATGGTGTATAATTTTGTATTCAATTAAAGTTAATTGGAAAATCATTACAGTTAAAGCTCATCCTCTGACAAACATGCATAAGAAATTCAATAAGTTCACATGACAAGTTGACAACTACAATTAAATGATAGAGAAGGGCAATGGAAAAAGTCTTACTGAGTAAATGACCAAAGAGGTGATCGGAGATGTATCTTGAAGCATCTGGGCCACCGTGGCCATCATACACCCCAACAAAGGTGGCATGTCTACCAGTCTCAACCTGGCTCTGATCCTCAAGGACAGCATTTGCCTGTACCACTGCAAATGAGAATTCACCATGGGAATGCTTTTCAAGGTCTTTGGACCAGAGAAGTGCATCGTTCTCTCCTCCCAAATCCTCTTCATCATCCTTGTTCATACGGGCATATTGACTCAAGGGGCTCAAACATGAAGACGCTGTTCTTCCCAACCAAGAGAACATCCCTCATTTCCTTCTAAAGCAGTGCAATTAAAGGTTCTGAGGTTGATGAAGTCTTCCAGAGAATTAATCCACAACGAACCAAGCATTTATTACAATAAATTCAACGAAACAAATAAGATGGTCAGGACTTCTACATACAGCGGCAAAATATTTCTGCTAAATCATCAATTAAGAGAAAACTGCATAGAACTCTAAAATTTCGAGACAATTTAGATGCACGGACTCCAAGAAAAGATTTACCTGAAGCAAACAGGAATAATATTTCAAATACAGTGATCAAACAGTAGAAAGTCAATAAGAAATACACAAAGAGATTGCATGTCCTACAGATTAAGTCAAACACCAAGAAACTGCACTACAATTTGTCCAACTTGAAAGAAAGATGAAAATAGATAGCCAACCCTCCAAATACAAAAAAGATACAAAGAGGAACAGACCAACTGATTCAGACAGAAAGCAAAACATGTGATCACATAAAAAAAACAGCTAAAATAGATACTACAACGCATGATTTCGGAGGAGAGGAAAAAGACAAGAATTCGACTTGAGAAAATAGAAGAAAGAAAAAGAAGTGCAAGAAACAATTTTCTATTAAAAGCTGAGAAAATAACTGATCAGTGAAATTTGGTCAATGCAGAAAGAAACAGAGTTGACAATTGACTGCTGAGAGATAAACCCTAGAACATCAAATTTCAAGGTGCAAGAAAGTCCCACTAAAATCCAGAAGAACAAGAAACAACAAATTCTATGATCATTCAGCAGAAGCAATGATCGAATAAAACGCAAGAAAATATCCAAAGAAACCATATTTCATCAAAATAGTTGCTACGGAGAAATCAAACAAAATCTTCCGTTGGAAATTACAGATAAATTTCAAGCACTTAAGGAAAACGAAGAAGAGTTTCATTACAAGAAGTTACCAGATTCTTTCCCAATAACTATAACCAGCAAATATCCTGAGACAGAGTCAGAGACACATCAAGACCCCAAGAAAGAACTGATGAATGCAGGCTGATAGTACCACACAAAGACCAAATTTCTTTCAAAATGATTCGAGAAGCATGTAATGCGGAAAAGAAGGGAAAAAAGAAAAAAACAGCAGAAACCTGACCAAATTGTACGTGGGCTATCAAGTTCTAAACCAAAAACACAACAACTTTTTCTATACGGCAAAGAAGGAGAATATATGCCAAGAAAGAAATAAAACCCCAAGTTCTTGAACCAGAAGGGGGAGAGAGAGAAAGTGTGAAGTTGCAGAGAGAGAGAGAGAGAGAGTCGTTGAAGAGAGAAAGGGAAAAGTTGACGATGAGTACGATCAAAGTTAAAATATATACACCTGTTCTTTAATAAGCGTCACCCTTTTTTAATAAAATTAAAATAAATAAACTTGCGAATAATATATATATATATTATATGTGGAGATTATAATAATAATTAATTAGATAATGGTTGATAAGTGGAGTAGCTGATACAATGGGAATCTTCAAGCCCAAACTCTATGCCAGACTATAACAACTGCTCTCATACTCATTCCCATAATATAAAGCCCAAATAGGATAAAACTCCGTTACAGTGTCTGTATTTGTGTTTTGAGTGATTTGTTTTCTATTTAGGAGATAGAGAGAGAAAATTAAAAATAAGTAAGTATGTGTTGAAAATAAATATATGTTTGAATTTGTGTTATGAGGTAATTCGAAATATTTTATAAAAAAGTGGTGTAGGTTTGTGTTGAGATTTGTGAGACAAAATCACTGTTCATTGTCAAATTATATCTCTTTTATATATATTTTTATATTAAATATGTACATATATAATATTTTTATATGCTTAATGTTGTATTTTTTAGACAAAAATCACTATTTATTGTCAAATCTTACTTTATATTATATATATAAGTGTGTATATATATATATTATATATATAAAGTTGAAAAATAAAAAACCACACAGATTAGGTGTAAAAATACAAAAATAAACATTGAGTGTATTTTATCTTATCTTGGAAAATGCAAAAACATGAATCCAAACATAGTACATATTTTTTCAAAACTCAATTAAAAATTCTCTGTATTTTAAAAATAAGCTAAAACACCTTCTGTATTTTTAAAGGGAGCTCAATCTCCTATCTCCGTTAAATGTAACTAACGGTGTTAATTTTTTTTAAATAATCGTTATGTCCTTATTTATTATATGCTATTTATTATTTATTAACCGTTGAATCTTTTTTAAATTTGTAAAAATCAAACTGTTGAATCTTAAAAAATTAAAGGTCAACAACATATATAAAGTTTATAAATTATATTTTATACAAATTATTATTATAAAAATTAAATTATTATTTTATTAAAAAATAAAATAAATGCAACATCATTGTCGCCCAAAATATATTTGGGCAATGACGGTGTCTTCCAGATCAGAAATTTGGGTGTCGGCGAGACCGATGTCACACTCGCCCTTCTCAATAAGGGCAGTGGTGACCATGAATTTTTTAAATTTTTTAATTAATTTAATTAAATATAATTAAAAGTAAATTAAGAAAAACAAGTTGTAAAAAGTTTTAATAAAAAGTAAAATTTTTAAAATGATAAGAAAAATTGATTTAAGTTTTTAAATTTTAAAAATAATTGTAAATACATATATTAGTAATTTAAATTTAGTATATTATTTATAGTAAATAATATAATTTATTAAAATATATTTAAATTAGTTAAAAAAAGTATTATTGTTATGTTCATTAATATTTACATTGATAAATATTTAAAATTTTAAAATAAACTTAGTATATTAATTTTTTAATTTAAATTATATAAATTTAGAAAAAAATATTTTTTTGTACTTTATCTTTAATAAATATCTTTAAGAATAAAATTATTCATTATTTAAGAGGGATAAAAAATATAAAAAAATTATTCAAAATAATGTTAAAGCAATTACATTTGATCATAGTAATTTTAAACATAATGTATGGGCATTTTTGTTAATTTACAACAAGAAAGGTTCGAAGTCCATAAAAAAAATCATGCCCACTTTCACCACCCGCAAGTACATTCCACCTTTCATTAGTTTCTGAAAGAATGGAGGTTTTATGCTGGATTTTCTTTTTTTTTTTTTTTACTTATTTTTAAAATATATGGGAGTTTTTAGTAATTTTTAAGAAAATACAGGGAATAAAATGCAATTTAGCCTAATATAAAATATTAATGCTCATAATCACAATCCAATCAGAGTTTTATCAATACTTACATTATGATTAAATCTCTATTTATTTTTCCAATTTAATATTTACAATAAAATTGATGAAATATTCATCAAAATTTATATACCGATGTGAAGTTCTTGGTGATTTTATATTATTTTTCAGTTGTGGATCATGTTCTAATATGTTACATTTATAATTATGTAATAATATGTGTAGCATTGACAATATATTGTGTTGAGTGCATAAAAAAAAATGTATAATTATATACCCATCTTCTTATATTTGATGTAATTATATATATATATATATATATATATATTTTGTGGTTTAGAAAATTACATCTAACATTCTGATGTTTATTTCTGTCTAATAAATAAGTTTATTAATTAATAAAAATTAATTAAATTTACTTATATTAACAAAAAAAATTGAATAAAAATTGATGTTTATTCTCGATCGACTGATTAATAACTTATTGCATGTCAAATAGTTTTTTTCGGGCTAAACGACCCCTATAACTATGGAGATATACATCTTCATATGAATTAACTTGGAAAGACCTATGAGGATAATTTGGTCATAAAAATGTATATTTGACCTACAATAAGTCAATCCGGAATTAATATAGATAATTTTTTTGATTTTTTTTGTCAATACCTGCAAATTTGGTGAATTTTAACAACGGAGGGACTTATATGTTAGATGGGAGCAAATATCCAGAGTGCTGTATATAATTTTTCAAACATAAGAGATTTACGTGTAATTACACCAAATCTTAGGAGAAGGGGGTGTAATTATTCTTAAAAAAATATTGTTCAATACTTGTTCCTATACTTTTTAAAATAGGGATAATTAGACTATTCTTTCCTGAAATTTGTTGTAATTACACAAGAAATCTATATGTAATTATATTAAATTTTACGAAATAAGAATGTAATTATTCCTTTAAAATAATAATTGTATTAAATTGTAAATTTGTTCCGGACTTTGTCAACCTCTTTCTTGATTTTGTCATTTTGTGTGTCTCGTACTAATCAAAACACACCAATACAAGGTAGGTGATCCTCCCATGTCTGTCTCTTTGAGCTGCCGATGATAAAAGTCAATGCTGATAAAGATCCACGCTAGCCCCATCTACCATCAAAATTAGGATTTTGGGATAATTATGTTGGTTTTTTTTAAAGTTGGATATAATTATAAGTAAAAATTTTGTAATTTGGGAAGTTATATTCAATTGCTTTGACTATTTAATAATTAGGTCTATTCATTAATCAAAATTCAATGAATTTGATGATATAAACAAAAATAAATTGACTAAAAATTCATATTTGACTCTAATGAACTTATTATGATTTATTACAAATCAAACAAAAATTTGATTTTCTTTCTTTCTTGTTCTTTTTTTTTTCCCCTGCAGAAGCAATCGTTGTTATAAACTAAAGGGATAATTAAACTCTCATTTCTCGAGATTAGATGTAATTACATCTAAACCTCCTATGATTTGAAAAATTACATCTACCACATGAGGTTTGCTTGCGCCTAACAAATAAGTTCTCTCGTTAGTCAAAATTAACTGAATTTGCTGATATAACAAAAAAACTAAATAAAAATCATTATTGACTATCGATTGGCTTATTGCAGGTCAAATAATTTTTTTCGAACTAAAATGCCCTTATAACAGTGAAGATATGCCTGCTTATATGCATTAACGCGTGAAGACGTATGAGGATAATTTGACTATAAAAGATTTATTTGACCTGCAATAAGTTAGTAGTAAGTCAATCGAGGTTAAATATAGATCTTATTCTATTTTCTTTTTGTTAATTTCAGGAAAATCTGTGAAACTTAACTAACAAAAGGATTTATTTTTGTTAGATAGAAACAAATTTCAGGGGTATTGGATGTAATTTCTCAAACCACAAAGAGTTTACACAAAAAAAATTACACCGAATTTTAAAAGAGGGACGTGTAATTATTCCTAAACCAAAACATATTTGAAGAACTATAGATTATTTTAAAAACAACTTACATATTATCTATCAATGAAAACCTTTTATATTTATCAAAGAGTAAAATACATAATTTTTTCAGAGAAAGTGCGTGTCATTATGAATTGAATTAATGTGTTGAATTATGTGGAGATTGTTAATGATAAGACGAGTTATCATTAATTAAATATATATATAGAATAATATGGGATGTACGATTGATAAAGTATAGTGAATATCAAAGAAAAAGAAATTAATATGGTTGAATTTAATATTTTATAATTGCAGGGACATGTTTGGTTGGGTTGCGTGCAGAGGAATCTAACAAAAGATGATGGACGAGACAAAGTCAAAGGTGGTGGTGGTGGTGTATTTTGGACTCTTTTTGTAATTTTGATGGAACATGAGGTTAATTTTAAAATTTCATAAAGTGTGAAGTAAAATATGAAATAGTCATAGACTGTGGGTCTAATTTTTGTAAATTTACCTACTTATGACATCCATCAAACCACACAAACTGCAGTTTCATCATATACATACATACATGTAGTAATTTTTATGAAATCTAATAAGAAAATGCAAATTAAAACTTTGACTAGTAATCGCAATGTTGATCCGTTGACAACACGCTTTTGCGCTTTTTTGAAGCAAAATCCAATACAACTGCTTTTGCACTTTTATAAAGAGTGCGAAAATGATGATGAGGCAATGTTGTTTTCAACATCACATACACAACTCGTGACCCAAATTTCACTTTATTTATCCAAACTTAAACTAAAAAAAGTGCAAAAAGCAACTCTCATTCAACGTGAAATATACTTTTTTTTTTTTAATTTTTTTCCCGGGTCAATGAAATGTATACGATAATACGGACGTTAGTATATGATACGGTTAGTAGAAATACACCAATAAATTAAACAAGATTATACGTTGTAATACTTACTAATTTAATTTCCACATTAGCTGAAACAAATAAATTTGTTGGAGCTGCGAAAGCGATGTATGCAGCCCAGTTGGGCCGTTGGATCGGGAATGGACCACAAGACTAGGAATAGTGGGCAAGAATCCATATAATGGGCCGATTGATTCATGGGCTTTGCCGACTTCTTCCGGTCCTTTTGGCAACAATCGGCAACGTTATTTCCAAGAACTGGGGATTAGTGGAAGCATAAAGGGTGGAAGAATTCTTACAATCATTTTTTTTTTGGACCGACATCAATCGTACACTTAATCGTGTAATCGATTAAATTTGATGTGAATAAGAATTTTGCAACGGACAGTGGTGTTAACGTTATTACGTACCCTTAATAGGAGTCGTTGATTAGGCGTTTATGACGGTTGTAATGCTTCTCCATCAACACCCTCGATGCTCCTTCCACTGTTCTTCGCCATGTCTGCATGCGAATATTAGCATTTCTTAGAATGTTAGAACAAAATCCAATTACATTACAGAAAGATTTGACTTTGTTTACGTAAGATCAGATGGACTTACCTTCTGAATGGCAGTGATGAGAGATTTGTTCCGGAGCTCTCTGGCACGGATCCTGGCCCGACCCATCCCCAGCCTGGGGACCAACGCCATGGGTTTATGGGCAGCTGGGGAAGGAAGAAGTGAGTTCCTCTCAGCCAAACCAATGCTGCTGCCGGAGCTCTTACTCGCTTGGTTCCTTTTCACCCGTTTCGCCAATCTCAGCTCCTTAGCTGAAGTTTTGTCTTTCGGGTCGGATTCCACTTCTGCGAACTTCCTCAGAAGCTGATCCGAGGATGATTTAGCTACGTGCTGAACTCTAGCAATGTTAGGATTCCTATTTTCCATGTCTAAAAATATCTCAACTGTTTAAATTTAGAGGTTCGAGAAGGTTGTGAACAAGTGTATATATGTAATGAGGAGAGGAAAACAGAGTTAAGGAGGTAGAGTGGGGGGTATTATGGGAGGAAAATGGACCGTTAAATGGGCGGTGATTTGATTATGGGAAAGCAGTGGAATATAGCCGTTAGTGATGAATTTGTGTGCATAGAGTATTATAGTAAATGTGTTTGATAGAGAGACAGAGAATGGTGGGTTTATGGTCCCATGTTGTTTGCTGACAACACTCAGTCTGAATCAATGTTAGGATCAATTACAATACACCCTCTTTGGGCTGTCCATTAATTAGCAATACACCCTCTATTCATCCTCTTAATTATTATATTTTATCTAAAGATCCACATATATTTTTTTTAAACTAAATTAGTTAATAATCTAATTATAATATTTTTGTATATTTATAAGATTAGTTTACTTTGATTTTAAATTTTGAATTATTTATTTATTATTATATTAAAAAATTAATTCATAACTTATTTGCATTTTTAAAAATATATTATTTTCGTGCCTTAACACGGGTACTAACTAGTACTAACTATAATTCTAACAAGCATATTTTTAAAAATTCTGAAGAAATCTAGTGAACTATACTAGTTTGATCGATCCCCATCAAAATCAATATTCTTTTTTCTTGAACATAACCAACGATTTTATTATCTTAACTTAAACGTTTTGTATGTCATTGAAAGTTATACATCTTTGGTAAGAGCAAAATATGTCAAAAAGCAAAATATCATATAAAAAACACGGGTAGAAATTGTAAAAAGGTTGGCTTGCGGCGTGTTTCGCTAGTAAATCGACTGCCCTATTAACTTTTCGATAGCCGAAGACCAGACGGAAATTATGAAAACTATCTCATAGAACCTGGCCTTCTAGCAGTAGAGGAAGAAGATGCTCGTGTGTTTCCCTACTCCTGCAAAACAAATCCCATCAGGATTAATATTATTTTCCATTATAACACCTTCTATAATCGAAAAGAAAAAAGAAATACAACATAGGAAGTATTTGCAAGTATTTCATAGAAGCACTTTTTAGCTTTTGGCTTCCTAAAAGCACTTTTGAAGTATTTGGGATGCCAGCTTCTGCTCTGAAATAACTAAGAAAAGCGCTTTTAAACCAAATGCTAGAAGCAGTTTGGAAAGGGTGTTTTTAGCTGCTTTGACTTTTTTGTAAATAATTTCAACTTTATTTTTTACTACTTTACTTTTATTATAATAATCTTAATTCAACTTTACCATTTTTAATTAATTTTTAAAATTATATATTTAAAATTGATATCATAGTTTTCAAATAATTTAAATTTGAACAATAATTAAATTTACACTTTCATAATATTCTTGTGAGTAGTACTTTTATAATTCTAACAAGCATATTCTTAAATTTTGATGATATCAGGTGAACTATACTAGTTTCATCCATTCTCATCAAAATTAATATTATTTTTTTTTATTAAAATACGTTCTATAATTGAAAAAAAATAAGAAGAAGAAATAGAACATATTGCATTTATAGTTACTCAATGTAATTAAATTAACAATTGAAATTATATCAATTCATTGAATAATCCGTCGCTCTTCTCCGCGGCATTTAGAACTTAGCCTGGAGCTCTTCTACTGTTTTCTTGTCCAACAGAAAAGCCTTGGCAAGATAATCGCTGTTGATAGCTGGATCCGCCCCAAAAACAGCACTTGGAACAGCGATAATCCCTGGATTCTGGCCGTTCAGGGCGGCTATGGCGACAGTATTTCCGCTGCCCACATTGCGCTGATAATGAACAAGACCCAATGGAACTACGAAAACATCGCCCTTCTCAAGAACCTTACTCAAGTGTCTGTAACCAGGATTCGTGGTAACAAATCCAACTTCCAGGGAACCTTCCAGGACGGCCACGATTTCAGTCGCCCTGGGGTGGGTGTGAGGTGGGAGAAATCCACTCGGGGCGAAATCCAGGCGGGCAATTGACAGGCCGAGAGTGTTGAGCCCTGGAACTTGGGTCACCGTCACTGGGGTGAGGGCGGTGCCGAAAGGGTTCGTTGTGTTTCCAGGTACATGTAGCCCGCTGAAGAAGAAATCGTTGGCTTGGACTGTTGCAGGGTCCTTACATGGCAGCCCATTCACTCTTGCTGGAAGCAGACAAGTAGAAGATCAATCATAAAACTAAACGAGAAAAAAGACAAATGCAACTCCTACTTATATATACTCTAAAACGAACTTACTGGAGCTTGTGAGATCCGCAACACAGAAATCTTGCAATGGAATAGGGCCAAAGGCAAAGGCAGTGCAGAAGACATTGAGGGCTATGAAGCCTAGAACAACAGTTTTAGCCATTTGATGAAAAGAAGTTGAATTGAAAAAGAATAGTTGTTTAATTCTAACTGTGGAATGTAGAAGAAAGAAGCTGAATTGGTATGGGTATAGAGAAAATAATGATACAAGAGCAACTTATTTGTATATAGGGCCTCATTGATCAAGCAATATATATCTCCATCTAATTCAAGTACCTTAAGAAATGAGCTGTATTATTGCCTTAATCAAGCACTTTTTCCAGTTCAGACACAAGTTTCCAGTCGTGTTATTATGAATTAATGCAAGATTTGGCGGAAAAACTGCAACGGATTGTTGTGGCTTAATTACATCCATCAATTCAGCTAGTCAAGTCAAATTTACAGGATGAATGTATCTAGTATGAATTACGTGCTTCTTGTAATAACGTAGCAGTGTAATGTTGGGATGGGATGCATGATTGCGTGCCCCTTAATTAATGATAAGGAGTTAGGTGTATATTCATTTGTATTGTTGGGCAGCAATTGTTCAAAATCAATATGGAAGTGCCTACTATTATTACTTTGATCCACAAAATTCGTCTATTAATGGGAAATAATAATTTGAATACTTTTTACAAGAACTTTTTTATACTTTTCTAATAACACAAGGTATTGTATTTATTTCTTATACGCATAGTGTGAAAAGCGCGAGAGAAGAAAGGTACTGGAGGTTTGTTTTGAGAAAGGGATAATTTACTAGGATTTGGTATTTATATTTTCTCTCTCTTGAAGATCTGTCAATAAATATGTAAAATAAGGTTTTTAGTACTTTTTAGCTCGTATAAAATAAAAAATTAATAATTATTATTACGAGCTGAACAAGGGACAACACATGTAAATGGTGCTCAGACCGTAGTGAATCCTCAATTGCCCGGCATGTCGTGTCCATTGGATCCTCAATTTGCATTCCAAAAGTTTTTACAAGCTTTTACCATTTATAAATGCATTATATTATTGTTGGAAATTTACCCTTAAGCGGGCGCATAAAAAAATATAATTATTATAGTGGAAGATAAATCAATATAACAATAATTACAAATTAATAGGAACAGTGAGAAAAAACAATAATGATAAATAATTTTGGCTCATGGAGTCAGATTCGATGGGGAAGCCCACAGCCATAAAGGCCGGCAATCCAACCACCGGTTGCTTAACCCATCAAGGGACAATAGCCGCCAAGACTAACCCACCCACCAAGGCACACGTGCGGCCATCAAGGCACTATCAAACCACTCAAGTTTATCTATCTCTTTTATTTTTTTTCCCTTGTTTCTCTCCTTTTCTTCTTGAAGGTAGTGAATAATTAGAGAGAAGCCATTGAACTTAAATTGAAACTTCAAAATTGTTTAACTTAATTCTATGCCTATGAGACCAATTGACACCTCAAATTATTCACTTAGCTGTAGGTGTTGGTTTGAATTGCATGTATGTAGATAACTGCCTTTTATTATACAGTATTTTGTAATTTATTGTCTTATTTGTTTTGGTACGATGTATTTGATACAGACTTGAACATTTTGATGATGTATTATACGATATAGATAGAAATATAAATTATTATTAATTACCATCAATCGTTTTGCACTAGTGAGTAAAGTTGAACAGTGTCACACCCACAATACTGTCTCAAAGGTACTATGTTTGTGAAGTTGGCGTAAAGCCCTTTAATTAGGCAGAGAGACTGTTGAAGAGTTTTATTGTATGTGATAGCATTCAATTATTGCGTCCGACTCAACATAATAATCTCGCCCGCCCTCACTCCTCTGCTTCAACTCTCGCCCCCACCCCCCCCAATTCAAAGATATTTCATAATTATTCATGTAGGATAAATGTTATAAAATTAGTATTCGTATATGATAAATTTTATAATAAATTATATTAATATCTCATCAAATTAGGTTAAAATACACAAATATCCTTTATTTTTTTGTAAAATTATATATAAATTTAAGGGATAATTACATTCTCCTCCCATGAGATTTGGTATAATTACACGTAGAGCTCTGTAGTTTGAAAAATTACATTTAACATCACTGAAGTTCTTTCTTTCTAACAAATAAGTCTTTCTATTAGTTAAAATTTACCAAATTTGCTACTATTAACAAAAGAATTAGAAAAAAATCTTTTTTCTTATAACCAAATCACCGTCTTCACTCGTTAATGTACGTGAAGAGGTATATCTTCATCGTTATAAGGGTAGTTTAATATGAAAAAAAATGTCTGACCTACAGCAAGTCAGTAGTAGGTCAATCGAGAAAAAATATCATTTCTCATTCAATTTTCTTAATTAATATTAACAAATTCAATGAATTTTGACTAACGATGGGACTCATTTATTAGATGAAAGTAAATATCAGAAATATTAAATGTAATTTTCAAATCATAAAAAATTTATATATAATTATACCAAATTTAAAAAAAAAAACTTATAATAATTATCCGTGAATTGAATTCGGAAATGTTAATATAATGTACCTTGGGATGGCCTGTTCTTCTAATAGCTATAGTCGCTGGAGTAGTGGGAAGCCAAGCCATCATTACTGAAACATTTTCCATAATTAAGCAATGTTGGGCGTCGGGTTGATTTCCAAAAGTCAAAATAATACACACATCATCCAGAATGTGTGGACAAATTTACCTTCTAGAAATCAACTGGACTTTACTGCGGCTCTATTTTTTTGTTAAATATGTGACTAATTTAATTTTAATTTGTTAACAATGTAAGTGAATAAAATTTGAAGTTAAATTGATTGATATATTTTACTATAAAGGGTATTAAAGTGAATATATCATATTATTAATAGTTAAGGATATTTTTGTTTATTTTTATTTAATTTAAAGGATTATAACAAAAATAGGGATATGTGCCGGGCTGGAGTTTGTTTGGCTTATTCCGAAGCAGGTTTCATTAATGTAGGGAGATAATTGATGAGGATGACATACTTTAGGAACCCTTCTTTTTTACTTTGTCTAACAAGTTTATACTAAAATTATTTTAATTTCTTAAAAAACTTTTGAACTAAATTACAAAAATTAATTCTTTCGAAACCAAAAATACTTCCCATGTAATTGAATTACAGAAGTAAGAATGCAAATTTTCCAATTAGAAAATTAAGCCAATTGATAACATATTGCACCTTATAATTGGTAAATGCTCATAAAAACTTTTGGACTGCAATAAAGGATTAAATAATATTTAATTAATAAGAATAAAATCATACCAATCCACTTAATCATCTCTAGAACTTAGCCTGGAGCTGTTCTACGATATTTTTGTCGAGCAGGAACGCCCTGGCAAGGTAATCGCTGTTGATAGCAGGTTTAGCCCCGAAGATGCCCTTTGGAACAACGTTAATCCCTGCGTTCTGGTTGTTCACGGCTGCTAAGACGACAGTATTTCCCTTCCCCACGTTGCGCTGGTAATGAAGAAGTCCGACAGGGACAACGTAAGCATCGCCCTGATTCAGAACCTTACTCAAGTGTTTGAAATCAGGATATGAGGTTATGAATCCAACTTCCAGGGAACCCTGGAGGACTGTCAGGATTTCAGTCGCCCTGGGGTGGGAGTGAGGTGGGACGAACCCATTCGGGGCCAAATCCAGGCGGGCTAGTGACAGGCCGAGAGTGTTGAGCCCTGGAACTTGGGCGACAGTCATTGAGGTTAAGGCTGCGCCGTAAGGGTTCTTGGTGTTTCCAGGTATATGTAGCCCGCTGAAGAAGAAATCGTCGGCTTTCACTGCTGCAGGGTCCTTGCATGGCAGTCCATTGAGTCTTGCTGAAAATGTACAAGTATAATAACAATGATCATTTAACTCATAGTAAATTCAAAGCATTAATGCAATTAATATTGTGTTGTATTCTTACTAGAGCTTGTGGGATCTGCAACACATAAATCCTGCAATGGAATAGGGCCAAAGGCAAAGGTAATGCAGAAGAAACTGAGGGCTGAGATGCTGAATAAAAGAATTTTAGCCATTTGAAATTGAATTTCAAGAAATTGTTTTCCCAGTTAACAGGATCCTTGGAGTATATATATGCAGCTGCAAAAATTTTCCATGTATTTTATTGTAATGAATGGTAGCAAGAAATGGTTGAAGAGTATCCAGAAAACCTAGTTATAGATTGTAGGCTTAATTACATCCTTAAATTCAGCTAGTCAATCAGGTTACAGGATATCATATAATTAGGAGAAATTATGTGCTTGAATTGTGTTGTAATCTTACAGCAGTAGTCTTGGGATTATTACCCCTTAATCAATGGGGATGTATATATCAGCACTGATATCAGGTTTCACCCCGAAAACTGCATTTGTTACAGTTACTACTCCAGGATTCTGGCTGCTCATTCCAGATATAGCTACTGCATATCCGTTTCCAACGTTACGCTGGAAATGAACGAGCCCAACTGGGAAGACAAACACATAACCCTTCTGGAGTGTTTTCGTGATCAGACGATTATCAGGATTTGATGTGACAAGCCCAACTTCAAGAGAACCTTCAATGACTGTCAAGATTTCGTTGGCTCTGGGGTGGAAGTGAGGAGGGATGACGCCCATAGGAGCAAAATCAAGACGGGCCATTGAGATGCCAAGAGTGTTGAGTCCCGGTACCTGTGCTACAGTTACTGGGGTGACGGTGGAGCCTGAAGGGCTTTTCTCTTCGGATCTGGCTTCCTGAGCCAATATTTCTGTTTCTCTATTTTTGTACTTTTACTGCATTCATAGATTATATTTTACATATACTCTGCTATTAGATTTGTATAGATTCATTAGTATATCTTTATTTTGGGTTGTAATATTAAGGGTTCTTATAACCCACTATTCTAACTAGGATTATTCCTGGCTCACTATTGAAACTTGAAAGGGTTGTCACCCAATGTAATCCTTAGCCATGAGGAAAACAAAAATGAAGAATTAGTTATATCTGCATGTTGATTAGATGTATAATGATCAGCTTTGACCATTTCTTAGCAAAATATTTAATTAGTCAAATCCTGCAATCTTTGAAAACCAAGACCTAATCTCTTTTTGTGTTGTTTGCTAGATTATTGTAGAAAAATACCCAAGTGCAGGGACGGCCTGCCGAGTACTGTTCGGTAGAAAAGACACCTACAAGATAGTATAATATTGTGAAGAGCTTCTATAAGTACTTACTTTGCTAAGTAGAAATGCACTTCAGCTCACTGTTTGAGAATACAATTTCTTGGTTTTCATAATTCCTCTGCTAAAACCACATTTAGTACATCATGGCAAAACAAATCATCTTATTCAGCCTGGTAGCCCTGTCTTTTGGCCTCGTTGCATTTGCCTTTGAGCCAAGTCCATTGCAGGATTTCTGTGTTGCAGATTTCACTACCTCAGGTAATTAAATCCATCAGCATTTTAACAATGCTTCTAACTTGTTAGGTTATGTGATCCTCATATACACTTGTTCTTGATTTCAGGATATCAATTTTATGCTTATTGATTTGTATATTTGTAAATTTTCAGCAAGAGTGAACGGTCATGTCTGCAAGAACCCTGCATCAGTTCAAGCCAGTGATTTCTCCTTCAGTGGGCTGCACCTACCTGGAAACACATCAAACCCGAATGGTTCCAAGGTCACCCCAGTGGCTGTAGCCCAGCTGCCAGGACTCAACACTCTTGGAATCTCCATGGTTCGTATAGATTATGCACCATGGGGAATCAACCCCCCCCACACTCACCCCAGAGCCACTGAAATCTTGACAGTGTTAGAGGGTTCGCTTCAAGTCGGGATCGTTACCTCAAATCCCGATAATAGCCTCATCACAAAGACCCTTCAGAAGGGAGATGTGTTTGTCTTCCCAGTGGGCCTTATTCATTTTCAGCGCAATGTGGGAACTGGAAATGCTGTTGCTATAGCTGCATTGAGCAGCCAGAATCCTGGAGTAATCACCATTGCAAATGCAGTTTTCGGGTCGAAACCTGGTATCAGCAGTGATATTCTTGCCAAGGCATTCCAGGTGGATAAGAGTGTTGTAGATCAACTCCAGGCCAAATTCTAGGAATGAAACAAAAGAAATCAGTGACCTATGATCCAGATTCCATATTTTGTTGCCTTTTTCCTTTTCTTGATTTGTTTTCTGTGTGACATGATTTGTGTGTTTCAAGTGTTTGGTTCTCAGATTGGCAAAGTTTCTTGAGTGATGTATTAAAATTCTTTCTAGTAGGTTGGTTTTAGTTTGTTCTTTGATTCAAATGCTAATCAAATTCTATTTCAATATCTTTGCTCGTAACTTAAAACTAAACGTTTTCTTTCTCCTGCAAATGAATGGCAAAAGGCAAATATGAATTCATCCGAACTCAGGATCCCAACCATGCAAAAGACCAGCAAAACAAGCGAAACACAATAGGTCTTCAATACTTAGATGTTTGAGATAATAGTAAAGTTATCAAACAACACCGCCGATGCTTAAAGAATTATAACCAGCTTGTCTTGAACAAGAATCATCAATGCTTGCTCATAATCTGATACCAGAATAGCAACTGCTGTAATTTAGAGGCATAAATCATATGGCATGTGAACTTTCTAGTTACGAACTGCATGTCATCAGTAAAGACTCATCAATTCCAACTCCATAAAGTAGGAAAACAACCTATGCATTGAAGAAGCATTATTAAAGAAAAAAAAAACAAAACTGGACTGAGGCATATATAATAAACATTTCTGGATGCAACAATTCCTAGTTCAGGAAGCGTATATACCAGGAACATTGGTATTAAAGAGAGAAAGAATCCAAAATGTAACATTTTTCTACTTAGCTAAGAACTTCACTAAAGTAACATTTTTACTATGTGTATCTGTGTTTCAGTTTTGCTACTTAGCTTATAGCCTTAGTGGTCCTCTACAAGGCTATTTTGCTGCAAGAGGAAGATGAAACGGCTAGTAGCAGCAACAGCTCAATCTTGCAAAAAAATCTTCTTGAAGTACAGTTGTTTATGAAGTACACATAATATTCCTCCTTGTAGAACTACTTTCTTTATTTATTATATTCTTTCTTTGCATTATGAGCTTGCTTTTGGCCTAACTAAGGTTATAAGTAGAAAGTTCAAAACAAGAATCATACGGTTTGTCTCTTCTTGAGACAGTGCATGGTAGAAAGATTCAACGTCAGTTCAACTATACGCATATATGCAAAAGAGCCCAAATGGCCTCTTAACCAGTATGGATATTTAACATAAGACTCTAATAAAAAATAGTGTTTGACATGTCGTAAGACTCGGTCTAAGTATAATCTGTGACCATTTCTGGGCAAATACTAGATAATATTAAATTGGTCTGTCCCAGCAATCACCCAAGAGTCCTCACAAGTATTTGCAGATTTCATACGTATACTGTTGGCAAGATTCTCATATGTATTTAAATTTCCTGGTTTAAGGACGGCTTTACAGAATACTGTTCAGCAGAAAAGACGTCAAAAGATAGTAGATTAATGTGTGAAGAACCTCTATAAATAATTTCTAAGTAGGAATTTACTTCATCTCTACTCATAGTTCAGAGAAAACACTTTCTCCCTTTCACAATAGTTCAAAGTTATTACTAGACTTCCAATTAAGTTCTAGCTAAATGGCTAAGCACATTATCTTGCTGATGAGCCTCGTGACCTTATCTTTCGGCTTACTTGCATTTGCCTTTGAGCCCAGTCCACTGCAAGACTTCTGTGTTGCAGATTCAACTAGCTCAGGTAATCATTTCATTCATGTTCATCAGCATTTTTTGTTTAATTTTGTCAGTTGTTAGTTGCATATTGCATTACCAATAAATGTTTTTACATATACTTACAAGTAATGCATCTTTCAGCAAGAGTGAATGGTCAACCATGCAAAAACCCTGCATTAGTTCAAGCTAGTGACTTCTCCTTCAGTGGTCTGCACCTGCCTGGAAACACATCAAACCCCAATGGCTCCAAGGTCACCCCAGTGTCTGTAGCCCAGCTGCCAGGGCTCAACACTCTTGGAATCTCCATGGTTCGTATCGACTATGCACCGTGGGGAATCAACCCTCCACACACTCACCCCAGAGCCACTGAAATCTTGACAGTCTTAGAGGGTTCACTTCAAGTCGGGTTCGTCACCTCAAATCCCGACAATAGCCTCATCACAAAGACCCTTCAGAAGGGAGATGTGTTCGTGTTCCCAGTGGGACTTGTTCATTTTCAGCGCAACGTGGGAACTGGAAATGCTGTTGCTATAGCTGCGTTGAGCAGCCAGAATCCTGGAGTGATCACCATTGCTAATGCAGTTTTCGGGTCTAAACCTGGTATCAGCAGTGATATTCTTGCCAAGGCATTCCAGGTGGATAAGAGTGTTGTGTATCAACTCCAGGCCAAATTCTAGGAATGCAGCAACAGGAATCCGTGACCTTAGATCCAGATTACATGCTTGTATTTCGTAACTTTTTCCTTGTCTTGATTTGTTTTTCTGTGTGACATGATTTGTGTGTTTCAATTGTTTGGTTCTGAGCTTGGCAAAGTTTCTTGACTGATGTATTAGCACTACTTCGTAGTTGGTTGGTTTTAGTTTGTTCTTTATTTCAACTGCTAATAAAATTCTTTTGCATGTCAGCATTCATGCTCGAGATTTAACAGAATGTTCTCTCTCTGGCACTGAAAGGCTAAAAACGAACTCAAGACCCAATCAAGCGAAAACCGAGCAAAACAAGTGAAACCAATAGGTAATTTGAACAGTTAGATTTGTGACAATACTCAAAGTTGTAGATTCTTAGGCCATCTCCTCGCTTTCTTTTCTAATCGTTAAAGCACCATCGTCAGTGGTTAAGGAATTAGGACTAGTGAACCAGGTTGTCTTGAACAAGAATCATTAACACTTGCTACAAATTTACAATCTGATACCAGAATCTTCACTGCTGTAATTTATTGGCATATATAAATCATAAGCCATATATACTAGCTATCAACTGCACTTTGTCCACAGAATGAAAAAGCACGAAAACAACATATGCATCCCGAAAACATCATCAAGCAAAAGCGGGACTGAGGCATACTGTTCAGCAGAAAGACGTCAAAAGATAGTAGATTAATGTGTGAAGAACCTCTATAAATAATGAACTTGCTAAGTAGGAATTTACTTCATCTCTACTCAATGAACATAGTTTCTATTTTCACAATACTTCAAAGTTATTACTAACCTCCCCCATTGAGTCCTAGCTATATGGCTAAGCACGTTATCATAGTTCGGGATGCCAATTGGCCCAGGAAAACCGGGGCCCTGACCCGGACCCACAATGGAATTTCCAGGGTTTGGGGTGGTTTGAACATGTCCCGCCCGGGTTCATGGCGGGATATATACCGATCTTGTCCCAAACCCACCTCGCCGGCCCCGACCCCCACAATTAATTTTTTAGGTATTTAAATCTAAATTGATATTATTTATTAAAAAGTAAAATATTAGTTGAATGTATTCTCTGTATAATATAATTTATTGTAAATTATAAAATGATATTATTTGATGAGAAAATTAATAATTTAGTTGTGCATATTTTTCGTTTTATAGGATTTGTTTTAGATTGAAAACTATATTGAGGTATTTAAATCTAAATTGATATTATTTTTTTAAAAAAATTAATTAAATCTATTCTTTGTATAATAAATTATTTTAATTCATAAAATGATATTATTTGATGAGAAAATTAATAATTTAGTTGAATCATGAAAAAAATTTAATTTCTTGTGTTTAAAAAATGGAAGAAGGAGTACAAAAAAATGTTGATAGTTTGAAATTATGTTTCTTTACTGGATAAATTACATCCACATCTTTCGTCTCACTTGCATTTGCCTTTGAGCCTAGTCAACCGCAAGATTTCTGCTTGCAGATTCAACTAGCTCAGGCAATCTATTATTCATATTCATCAGCAGTTTCAATACAAGGGAACATATTTTCTGTTAATTTCTGTTTACAAATAAATGATTCTATACATACATACTAGTAATGCATTTTTCAGCAAGAGTGAATGGTCAACCCTGTAAGAACTCTGCATTTGTTCAAGCTAGTGGCTTCTCCTTCAGTGGCTGCATCTACCTGGAAACACATCGAACCCAAACGGCTCAAGGGTCACTCCAGTGTATGTAGCCCAGCTGCCAGGGCTCAACACTCTTGGGAATCTCAATGGTTCTTATTTTGATTATGCACCATGGGGAATCAACCCCCGACACATTCATCCCAGAGCCACTGAAATCTTGACGGTCTTAGAGGGTTCTCTTCAAGTTGGGTTCGTTACCTCAAATCCTGACAATAGTCTCATCATAAAGACCCTTTAGAAGGGTGATGTGTTTGTATTCCCAGTGGGACTTATTCACTTCCAGCGCAACGTGGGAACTGGAAATGCTGTTGCTATAGCTGCGTTGAGCAGCCAGAATCCTGGAGTAATCACCATTGCAAGTGCAGTTTTCGGGTCAAAGCCTGATGTTAGTAGTGACATTCTTGCCAAGGCATTCCAGGTGGCACTCCAGGCCAAATTCTAGGAATGCAGCAACAGGAATCAGTGAACTTTTATCCAGATTTCATGCTATGTATTTGGTTTTGTAACTTATTCCTTGATTTGTTTTTCTGCGTGACATGATTTATGTGTTTCTATTGTTTGGTTCTCAGCTCGGCAAAGTCTCTTGAGTGATGTATTAGCACTACTTTGTAGTTGGTTGGTTTTAGTTTGTTCTTTGATTCAAGTGCTAATAAGATTCTTCTGCATGCCAACATTTACGCTCGAGAATTAACTGAACGTTCCCTTTCTCCGGCACTGAACAGCTAAAAATGAACTCAAGACCCAATCAAGCGAAAAAGTAGCAAAACAAGTGAAAACCAATAGGTAAATTGAACAGTTAGATTTGAGACAATACTCAAAGTTGTAGATTCTTCGGCCATCTCCTTTCACTTTCTTTTCTTATGGTTAAAGCACCATTGTCAGTGCTTAAGGAATTATGAGTGATGAACCAGGTTTCTTGAACAAGAATCAGCCCACTTGCTCGTATTACAAATTTAAATTTTGATGCCAGAATCTTCACTGCTGTAATATATTCGTGTATAAACGTCATACGCCATATATATCTTCTTCTTATGAACAGCACCGCGTCCACATATGAGTCCATGGAATTTCGATATTCTTCAATTTCAGGTCCAAAAAAGCAGGAAAACAACATATGCATCCACTAAAACATCATCAAGAAAAGCAGGACTGAGGCATGTATGGGTAGACATTTCCGGATGCAAGCATTCATGGTAGGTATTAAAATAGAAACAGAAATCCAAAATGAAAAACTATTAGTAATTTTTAAGATTCCAGCCTACAACCTCATCAAAGTAACATTTTTACTAAGCACATCAAAGTTTTCAATTTTCCTACTTTGCTTATCTAGCTTTAGTGGTCCTTAACAAGGCTATTTTGCGGCAACAGGAGGGTGAAAGGCCTGGTAGCAGCAACAGCTAAATCTAGCCAATAAAACCTTCTTGAAGTCCAGTTGTTCATGAAGTACATATATTATTTCTCTTTGTAAAACTACTTTCTACAATTTTTTCATTATTTTGCCTCCTCGCATGGATTTGTGGTGAATCTTGAATATCTATGAGATAGCTTTTGGCCTAGCTAAGGTTATAAATAGAAATTTCAAAAAACAAGAGTCATACGGCTTGTCTCTTCTTGAGAATAGTGTCGTAGAAAGATTCAACGTCAGTCCAACTATACGCATATACAAAAGAGCCCAAATGGCCTCTTACCAATATGGTTCTTTAACATAGGACTCTAATAAAAAATAGTGTTCGGCCTGTCATAAAACTTGGTTTAATCATAATTTCTGACCATTTCTTGGCAAAATACTAGAATTGAATTGGTCTCACCCCAGCAATCATCCAGAATCCTGCTGAGTTTTCGCAAATTATATATGAATACTGTTGGCAAGATCTCAAATGTATTTAATTTCCTAGTGCAAAGGCGGCCTTACAGAATACTGCTCAGCAGAAAAGATGTCGAAAGATAATAGATTAATGTGTGAAGAACCTCTATAAATAAGAAGCTGCTAAGTAGGAATTTTCTTCATCTCAACTAATAATTCAGAAAATACTCTTTCTGCTTTCACAATACTTTAAAGTTATTACTAACCTCCTTATTAAGTCCTAGCTAGATGGCTAAGCACATTATCTTACTGAGTCTGGTGGCCCTATCTTTCAGCTTACTTGCATGTGCCTTCGAGCCTAGTCCACTGCAAGATTTCTGTGTTGCAGATTCAACTAGCTCAGGTAATCTATTCATTCATATTCATTAGCAGTTTCAATACAAGAAAACATATTTTCTGTCAAATTCTAGAACTATTTTGCAAATTGCATTACCAATAAATTGTTCTATATATACTTACTAGTAATGCATTTTTCAGCAAGAGTGAATGGTCAACCATGCAAGAACCCTGCATTAGTTCAAGCTAGTGACTTCTCCTTCAGTGGTCTGCACCTGCCTGGAAACACATCGAACCCCAATGGCTCAAAGGTCACCCCAGTGTCTGTAGCCCAGCTGCCAGGGCTCAACACTCTTGGAATCTCCATGGTTCGTATCGACTATGCACCCTGGGGAATCAACCCTCCACACACTCACCCCAGAGCCACTGAAATCTTGACAGTCTTAGAGGGTTCGCTTCAAGTCGGGTTCGTCACCTCAAATCCCGACAATAGCCTCATCACAAAGACCCTACAGAAGGGAGATGTGTTCGTGTTCCCAGTGGGACTTATTCATTTTCAGCGCAACGTGGGAACTGGAAATGCTGTTGCTATAGCTGCATTGAGCAGCCAGAATCCTGGAGTGATCACCATTGCTAATGCAGTTTTCGGGTCTAAACCTGGTATCAGCAGTGATATTCTTGCCAAGGCATTCCAGGTGGATAAGAGTGTTGTGTATCAACTCCAGGCCAAATTCTAGGAATGCAGCAACAGGAATCCGTGACCTTTGATCCAGATTACATGCTTGTATTTCGTAACTTTTTCCTTGTCTTGATTTGTTTTTCTGTGTGACATTGATTTGTATGTTTCAATTGTTTGGTTCTCAGATTGGCAAAATTGCTTTAGTGACGTACTAGCAATCCTTTTCAGTAGGTTCGTCTTATTTTGTTCTTTGATTCAAATGCTAATAAAGTTCTTTGCATGTCCACATTTCTGCTCGAAATTTTAACCGAATGTTTTTTTTCTCCTGAACTGAACAATAAAAACAAATATGAATTATCTGAACTCAGGACCCAATCAAGCCAAAAACCAACAGAACAAGTGAAAACCAATAGGTCATTTGAACAGTTAGATTTGAGATAATACTTAAAGTCGTAGATTCTTCGGCCATCTCCTTTCACTTTCTTTCCTAATCGTTATCGAGCACCACTGTCAATGTTTAAAGATTAGGGGTGATGAACCCGCTTGTCTTGAACAAGAATCGCCGATACTTGCTCATATTACAATCTGATACCAGAATCTTCCATGTTGTAGTTTATACGCATAAATCAAAGCCATATATATACCTTCTAGTTACGAACTGAATCCCAAGAATGAAAGCATGGCATTCAAGATTCATCAATTTCAACTCAGCAGAAGCAGGAAAACAATCTACGTGTCCAAGAAAACATCATAAAGGAAAAGCTGGACTGAGGTATATATGGTTAGACATTTCTGTGGATGCAAGAATTCCTAGTTTAGGTAGCACATATACCAGGAGGTTCTGAATGTTGTAATTTTAATTGCATGAAAAACTTCATAGATTAGATTGAGAGAAGAAGAGCAAATGACTTGTTGGAGAATGATAAAAAAAGTAAATAAATTGATAAGTACATATAAGGTCTTGTGGGCTAAGTGTAATACACTAAAGTGAACATGGGAGCACCCCACACGCGCACCGTCCGTCTGGCCCGGCCCCAGCTTCGGGCGAATGTCTCAAGATATATCTTTTTGCAGTGCTGCTGCGGATTCAGGTTTCTTCCAGCCGTTTTTGGCTGTTTCATACGCAAATTTAATGCATTATTGGCTGATTTTATTGCTGCGATGAAGGTGGAAATGTCTAGAAAAAGGTTGTGCACTCCTCATTTCAAAGACACAGCAAGAAAAGCTCTCTCGTCTCTCTTTTCTCTCATCCTAGTCTCGATTTCCCTCTCTAAATTCTAAGCTTTTGCGTTTAAGTTTCAAAATAAGCTTTTAAGTGTTTGATCGAGAAATTCTTCGGTATGATGTTAAACCGAAGAATTGCAACCGTCTTATTATGGGAAAAATTGCTCCGTACTCGGTGCATTACTAATACGTTCGACGATACGATTATTTTATGATTTCCATTGGGTCGAGAATTGTTACAATGCAACTTCTTTTGTAAGTTATCTTTTTAATTTCCTTGCCATAAATAGCGTATCTATTTGTGTTACTATTTTATTCATATGTAGGTGTTACTAATTTTGATTTCTGAATCTGATTGGTAAATTCAAAATGTTATTTAAAAAAAAAGAAAAACTTCATGGACTCTAGTTGTTTATGGAGTTCAAATTATTTCTATTTGCAAAACTACTTTCTTTATGTTTTTATTTTTCTCTCCTTGGTGAATCTTGAAAATCTATGAGCTACTCTCTGGCCTAACAAAAGGCTATAAGATCATAAAGAATCATACGGCTTTGTCTCTTCCTGAGAAATAGTGTTTGGAATGGTAGAAAGATTCAATTCAGGCCAACTATACGCACATACAAAAGAGACCAAATGGTCTCTTAACCAGTATGGTTTTTTGTTTAACATAAAACTTCACTAAAATATGGCGTTCGGCCTGTCATAAAACTCAGTCTAATCATCATTTGGTCTGACTCAGCAATTGTCCAAGAATCCTCATAAGTATTTGCAAATTTCATACGTATACTGTTGGAAAGATTCTCGTACGTATTTAATTTCCTGGTGTAGGGACACCCTTTAAGAATACAATTGAGCAGAAAAGACATCAAAACATAGTAGATTAATTTGTGAAAAGCCTCTATAAATGATGAAGTTGCCAAGTAGGAATTCACTTCATATCTACCCATAATTCAGAAAATACACTTTCTGCTTTCACAGTTATTAATAGCCTCGCCTCAAGTCTTAGGTACATGGCTAAGCACATTATCTTACTGACCCTGGTGGCCCTATCGTTGGGCTTTCTTGCATTTGCCTTCGAGCCTAGCCCACTGCAGGATTTCTGTGTTGCAGATTCAACTAGCTCAGGTAATCTATCCATTCATATTCATTAGCAGTTTCAATACAAGAAAACATATTTTCTGTTAAATTCTAGAACTTGTAGCAAATAAATTGCTTTATAAATAAATGATCTATACATACTTAATAGTAATGCATTTTTCAGCAAGAGTGAATGGTCAACCATGCAAGAACCCTGCATTAGTTCAAGCCAGTGACTTCTCCTTCAGTGGGCTGCACCTACCTGGAAACACATCGAACCCAAACGGCTCCAGGGTCACCCCAGTTTCTGTAGCCCAGCTGCCAGGGCTCAACACTCTTGGAATCTCAATAGTTCGTATCGACTACGCACCATGGGGAATCAACCCTCCACACACTCACCCCAGAGCCACTGAAATTTTGACAGTCTTAGAGGGTTCTCTTCAAGTCGGATTCGTCACATCAAATCCTGACAATAGTCTCATCACAAAAACCCTTCAGAAGGGAGATGTGTTTGTATTCCCAGTAGGACTTATTCACTTCCAGCGCAACGTGGGAACTGGAAATGCTGTTGCCTTTGCTGCATTGAGCAGCCAGAATCCTGGAGTTATCACAATTGCAAATGCAGTTTTCGGGTCGAAGCCTGATGTTAGTAGTGATATTCTTGCCAAGGCATTCCAAGTGGATAAGCGTGTTGTGGATCAACTCCAGGCCAGATTCTAGGGATGCAGCATAAAAAATTTAGGAGATGAAAGCCAATTTGCAATTCGTCGTTCATGCGTTCTCTTTGTTGTTTTTTTCTCTGGGCGGGTTAATTTGTATGTTTCAGTTCTCCTCTTTTTTGTTCTTCTGGGTGAGTACATTTGTATGTTTCAATTCAAAAAGGGCTAATGAATTCTATTTACTTCAATGTTTCCTTTCCACTGAATTCAATATCCAAAACAAAAGAAAAAACGATATCCATCAGAGATCGAAAACAGCATAACTTTCAATTAGCACAAGTATAACAGATATGTTCATTTCTAGTGGTACAGAAGGAATTAGAGAACAAAACTAGTGAACATTTTGTGAATGTACAATAATTGGTACATTAAGAATCTCCGCAGTAGAAACTGCTGCAGACATGCCCTTAACTTGACCCCCTTACTGTTGTTCGCTCCAACTGTTACAAACAGTTGCTTCTTGGGAACAAGAGAGGAAAATGCCTGAATACGTCAAAACCTAGCTTCTTAATCCCAGCTCCAATTTTTGTTTGTACAGCTCCCAAACCTGTAAACATCAAAAAGGAGCTAGGAGAGGGAGTCAACTCAATTTGAAAAGAAAGGTCTAACCAAACTCAAGACAGCAGAAACAGAAAAACCAGCAAAACCGGAAAAATGGGAACAATAGGTAACTTTTTTAGGATATTCAATTCTATGCATCAGGTTCTTTGGCCATCTATTCGCTTTTACTTTGCTAATAGTCAGTTAGCATTACTGTTGGCTCTTAATCTATTAAGATCATCGCTGAACTTTCAAGAACAAGATTTCTTAGCAATTGCTCATATGAAGACCAGATTCCAGAACAATGCTGCAATCCGTATGGCGCATCATACCTTCTACTTATGAACTGAATTGAGTCCCAAAACTGAGAGCATGGCATTCAAGGTTCCTCAAGTTCAACTGCACAATGTCATCAAAACAACAGCCAGACAGAGGTTACAGACAGAATGCTGAATGCAAAAGTTCCTAGCACAAGTAGCTTCTAGTGTAGATTGCTTATCTAAAGTAGGTGGTCTTTCATTTAATTATTGCTGTATATTCTTTTAGGTACATTTTATCAATTGTGTGATTCTGCATGCTATAACAGGGTGATGGCAGGGCTGACAGCAGAGTAATGACAAATTTAGGCAACCCATTAGGGATGAGGGAGTTATCAAATAAGTAGGACCAAGTGGTTCATATTACTTTGTACATTTCATTTCAGTGCGTAAAGGCTGGGACTTAGGTAAATTGTCAGATATTTCAAGAAAAAAAGTTTCTTGCTATCCATCTCTCTTCCGTGCGGATTACTATTGGGAATTGGTTGAATAAAGCATCACTGATATATCAGATTTGTTGACATTTTTATATTCTAACATTTTTCATAACTTACCACAACAGCAGTTCCTGTTTCAGCAAATCTAGGAATGCAAATAAGTCTTACCACCTGCCCATCCGATCCTGCAGTTTAGTAAAACCAGTTATGTTATACATTCTATGGCAAGATATAGCAATAGTCTGAATGGCAAGTAATACTATAAAAACTTACCCTTAATCAAGCTAGACTCGTATTTCTCTTGATTACCAACAAAGTAGACATGAGGACACTTCTCAATGAAAAATGGATCTCTATCGGTAAAAGGATAACACCCTGTGGATTGAAGAGGAAATGACTCTGAATCAGAGAAAACATAGCACTTATGGAATACATATCAAACAGTCAATTCCCTTGGCATTCTTGGTGCTCAGAAAAGATGCTCCATTCCAAAAAATCAGGGTGCCTCAGTACCTCATAAATTTCTTGTTGGATTTTGGCACCAGAAACTAAAGTTCGTAAGCCATTCAATAATAAAGCTTCTTTGTTTAACAGGCCATTACTATTCTAAGAAATGGGAAAAGTATAGATTTCACGAAAAGCATTCACCAAACTTAGGCAATCCAGCAGGAAGCTAACCTAGAGTATTTGGAGCTGTTGGTGCTAGGTGCCTCCATCTCAATGTCCTTTCCATGAATTCAAGTTTGCTTTTTGCATCAGAATACTTTGCAAGATCGTCGATGTTCTGACCTGATGTTCCAAGAAACCTGAAGCAATAACAGAAGTATGAAGCTGTCCCAGTTCAACAGATACTTAGCCAAAATAATATATCTTACCTCACATTGTCTAGCTCGAATGAATGAGGATTAGTACAGGATCTGAAAGTGTTATAAGCTGCTGATCCAGGAAAAAGGCATTTGTGCAAAGGCTTACATAGAAATGGAGGACAAAAGGCTTGATGTCAACAAAAATATAGTACACATAAATGCAGCATATCAACCACAATGTGATCAGTGTAACAGAAACCTGTTGTGGCAAAGAGAAATTTGCAGGGTCACTGGTTCCTGGCATTATGTCTAAAGCTATTCCTGCAGCAATCTGCAGACCGTTTCAGATTCCACAAATCGTATTTTGCCATAGAATCTACATTTCAGCAAAAACATAGAAATTACCTGAGTCAGAAGGATATCAAGCTCTTTTATTGGCTCCGATAGTCTGGACTGATCCTTTGAACCCAAGTTCTGCGATAATCAATTGTAAGACAGATCATAGGAACATCAGGAACAGCAAAACATAACTGGGATACCCCCACAAACACAAGATTGGATTTCTTCGTTAAAATCAAATAGGCGTTATAATGTAAATAAGATTGCAGCCCATGGAATTATGAATTGCTATGCAGAAGGAGGTTTAACCGCCACTGGTTGTTCAACTATAAATAAAGATTAAGGTCCACAAATGAATTTCTTGTTCTGTTTCTATTACGGTTGGAGTTTAGCACGTTCTCATTAAAAATAGGAAAAAAATTTCGTTCCAGCTTATTCTTGTCCACCATCCTAAAGTAATTGTCCCGGACTACAACGGAAAGTCCAATTATTTCTGTTTTCCAACTATAAAGAGACCACCACAAGGTGAGAAACAGGACCCGATAAAAGTTCAAATTTTAAAAATTTACAGTAATGCATTGTGCTTGGAGAATGATCTGCATGCTCATACAAGAATTGTGTTGGTGAATCAGGTCCACCCACATTTTCAAGACAAATATGACAATTACAGTAAAGCATAAATGATAAAGCCATAATGAGTTCGCAGAAACAAAACCTTACAATAAAGTATAAACAACTGTGGATGAAAGATGTTACCTGACCATTAAGAAGCCCACGAGGAAATTCAACAGAATTCCCAGCGACGACAACTTGAACAATTTGAGCTGCAATGCCTTGTTCCTGATACAAAAGATAAATTATGGGATTATGTCAGACAAGTGATCATTCACTTAGGAATGTAAGATATAGTCAAAAGGAGCATATGAGAATTACACTTAGACCTTTTCATCTCCAAGATGTCCCGTTATATGGTCAACAAAGAGCTGAAAATGGAGAGGATTAGCGGAGCTGCTCCCAACACTCAATCCCGATATGAAAACGACATATTTATCCTCACCTGTTCCAGATGGTGGTCAAATAAGTAATGTGAATACATACATCCAGAAAACATCCAGCTAATAGTGTTTAAGAAGCTTCTATAAATCGTCTACTCTGTTAAAACCCGACAGAAAGCGTGCTAAAAAACTTGTTTGAAGAATAGGTATTAGGCTCGGGGAGTTATCTTGCCACTGCAAACTATTATAAAATGCCACTTACAAGACCATACATACACAATAGAGATGACAATCCAAGATCTCAGAGATACATCTCATTCTGATATTAGGATTATAGCTATTAAAACATGCTTCCAGGTCAACAAACAAAACTATAAGAATATTAACAATTATCTTTGTGACACCACGTATTACAAGACAAAATACAGCAAAATCTCAGACCCAAAGGACTATGCCAAATTAGAAAGAGCGAAAATGTACAGAAAATTTACTACTTTAATTAAAGAACATGATTTCAACTTCTAGTTGCAATAATTTAAGTTAATGCATTCTAATGCTCATTTTCTAGTTTCCCACACCCAGTTCCTAACAACATTGTTGCCTAGAGATGTTTAAGCCATTACTTCAACATATAAGTGATTTTCCATCCATCAAACAATAATTTGATCATAAGCATGACGTTAGCTTCGCCATCTCCTATAAGTTATCTGTCGCCATTTCATGCATTTGGTAATACCCTCATAAATAGAAATGATGCCTTTACCCAAGCTGCTCGTCCGTAGCCAAATTCAAAACAATTATGAGCATGAGTTAGACCAGTAAAAGCATTGTAATGAGGGTAAAATGAAAGTTGTGTGGCTTTACCAGAATTAAGTGGCAGCTCTATCTGGTGAGGAAGGCCAGCTTCCAAGATATCTTCGACCACAAAATCTCCTGCCCCAGTTTCTTTTCCATGCAATGCGACCACTATACCTGGAAAAAAAATTATAAGAACTACATACGATTAGCACATTTCGTCCAAAAACACGAAGTAGACAGGCCATACTTTTCGGGTATGCAACTTTGTAGAAGCTGTTTAAGGAAATTCTTCATGAGAGCTCTTTTACAGCTGGTACAAAGTATTGGTGCTAATTCAAGTTGGTAAAACTGAGATAATTGAGTTAAATCCCCTGGTGAAACAATTTCTAATAACCAATCTCGATAAGGTATAAACAGCCTCAAAAGTGAACAAAACAGAATGGAGACAATCACATGCCCGACATTCTTAGATAACCTACCCTGAAACTCATGAGAATCTGATCACGTACCTGTTACATATACAGATGGTAAAAGAAGAGATCCACGGAGTTTAACTCGGCCACTCTCATCCTCCAAAACTAGATAATCGTCTGAGTGCACAAAATTATGGGGTTTTACAAGCGGGCTTGCTGATCTCTGTGTGGCGTACATTCAAGGTAATGGACTCAAGATGAAGACTGCAATCTTAAAACTTGGAAAAAAAGGGGGAAATCATAAGCAGCAACCAATAACAACCTAAGTACCTCCTTTGAATACTCATCAAGTATGGAAGGTTTGAGCTTCATGTGCTTGTAAAGGGTTCCGACAATAATGCATTCCTTTCCTTCTTCCAGTCCTAGCACAGTACAAACTGCAACCAATAAAATGGTCGCATAAAGCCACATTAGTCCATGGAGCTCAAGAGTCAGCTAATCCAATGTAATATGAGGGCCAAAAGCATGCTAGTAGGTTCAAGTCCAGATGTTCATGAAGTTCTAAGATAAAATACCTGCACCAACAAATATGAAGACATACCTATAGAACCTAGCCCATGTTTCAAGTCTGTATTTGACTAAGAAAAATGAAGAACTACGAAAAGTTATTTCCCAAACCAATATCTACCAAGGCATAGGTCCCACTTTTCTGCTCTTCTCTTTCCGATTGTTCATGTATTAAGCCCTCAATGCTCAGTCTCAACTGAATTTTGAAAACACAGATAATAATATTATAATGCAAGTAATTCTCAGTTATCACAGTTCAACCCAAAGATTGGTTAAATATATTGAATATTTTTTCACTAGGATAGAATGGAAGGGGCAGAGATTGTTTATATCTTCCTTTATTTTCGTCTCTCTTTGCTTTCCTTCTTTCATGTTCATTTATGAAGGAGAGAGTAACACAAAAAGTAAATACTTAGTATTACTTCAGGTAAACCATATGACAACCAGAGTTTCATACAAATATAAACTGGGGGTCCTAAGACCCTACCAAAGACAATATGAACAAATCCAAATCGGAGTTCAACATCTATTCATTCCTTCAAAGCTCAATCAAAAACAAAAAACTCACAAGAAGACCATAATGTAGCGGATGCATAACCCAGCAACAAATTAGCTTCTATACACATTTACCTATCTCGGATGACTCTACTTGTACTTATTAAAAAGGAAAAGAAAAAGCGGGGATGCGAGAGAAGCCCAGGTCAACAAGATGCAAGCAAAATTGAACATATAGGACTGTAAAGCAACAAGCTCGGACTTTTACATAAAAATCAGCTAGAATCACGTGAAACTTAGAATATTAAAAGAAGGGTACTTGGCAAATGGGGTTTCCAGGTCGGGAGAAGAGAGTAAAGCAGAGTTCTCATAAGATGAAGTCTTGCAAAGTATATTTGACTGTACTGTTGACCTCTGTACATCTCCTTCTGTATCTCAAAGCTCTCATCCTGCAACAGATAACCCCACAAGAAAAGAAACACACATATGAACTAGTGCCAAAATCAGAGGAGCAAAGCACGATAATCTCATGGAACGGAAGCAAATTGCACAAGCAGAAATCATGATTTTCTCATGAGTTTACCATGGATTTATATATGGACTGTTTCCTCTGGAGTACACCATTTCCTGAGTCGACCTCCACGGGTGCTGCTGCTGCTGCCATGGCGGGAAAATAGTGACGAAAGAGGAGGCCCTAGCAACGAGGCAGAATAAAACAGTGGAACCAATGTAAAAAAACAAAAGATGAGGGACCATTTCTGTAAATAGTATATTTATTTTTTTAAATACAATGCGACCCCGCAGGTTTGCTTATTGTAAAATTTTCTATTTAGTAAAACTTCTAGTATAAAAAAATGAGCTACTATTTATGATTTATTTTTTTTTATTTTTCACAAAATCATGATCATTTTTGCTTTTGCATGAATCAAAAATTACATCCATTGTACAAATAGTGCATTGATTCAAAACAATGCATGCCTTACATGTAGTAAAATTTAGAATAAAAATCCAATTTACCATATAATTATATAGTTTAAATGTAATACCATGGACAATACAGAATACAATCTACTATACAAATCGTGTAATTATTAAAAACACTGCACATATTAAATGCAATAGGTATTTCATTAAAAATCCAATCTACTATATAACTAGTGTTATTGATTGAAAATAATATGTATAGACCACGTGTACAAAAATGCAGGATGGCTTCATATATACTTTGGTAAGTGAATGAATCTATATTCCATATACTGGTAGGGTGATATTTGCTCATAAAATAGGAGTTTACAATATTTCACTATAAAAACCAACATCTCTCTCAAAGATTTTCACCACCCCAAAATTTAACCAAACAATTCGAGTCATGTCAAGAGCATTTTTCTTAGTCCTTTTGCTTGGTGTGCTTTTTGCAATCCCAGCCATTGCCAATGATAAATTTGGTTATGGGCAAGAGCTACACAAACACAAGCCACATCATCCACCTAGACATGCACCAGCACCAACACCAAAGCCTAATTCACCACGTTCACAATTATTGGACGATGATGTTGAATTAGACAAGGAAATTAATGAGATCGAACTCAAACACAAACGACATCATCCACATAAATATGCACCAGCACCAGCACCAAAGGGCAAAGCACCTCATTCGAAAGTGTCGGACGATGTGAAGGAATTTTATCAAATCAAGCGCAAATACAAGCCATCTCACCCACCTTCAAGTGCATCAGCACCATCGCCAAAGCACAAGAAACAACCCCCTTCTAGATCTAACTCATTTGGGTTGTTTTAGATTAACTAAGAAAAAACATAAAGTTGTTGCTAAATGAAAATGTAACAAGAATTTAGCTAGTTATTTGTCATTCAGCTGTTACAGTCACAAAACTTTAATGTGTCAAAATTATTCAAATCATGAATTATCTTTGTGTTGAATAAAAATAATATGAATTTCTGAGTTTCTGTATTGCTCACATGAGAATTAATCCATAGATCCCATACAAATTGAAAAATTATACCATAGCTATTTTTTTTTCCTCCTAATTATTTCTTGAAAAAATCAAGTTATCCTTTTAATTAATTCATTTAAGATTTTTTATTAATTAAAATACTAATTTTTAAGTTTTTTAATTAATTAAAATTTGTGTATTCAAGATTATTACATTTTGTTATTATTTTGCATTATAAGCTCAAATCAAATTGTCGTTTCTTCTTTTTTTACATTACGAACTCATTAAACTCTTATCAAGTTGGTATATACATATTTCTCAATTTTACATAGATAATTATTTACACAACAAATTATTGGTAAGTTGTACCTACACGTGATATAGGAAATAAGCAAATAATATCTTTTGAAAAAAAAACCCCACCAAATTAGATATCTTCAATTTTAAAAATGCATGAAACGTCCCCTGCACGCGTATGGTGTAATGCATATGCAAATTTTTCTCTCTATTTTTAATTTAATATTTTTTTTATTGTACAACTTTTGGATGTTATTTAATATAAATAATGGTTCATATTCTTTTTTTAGTAATCTATGCTGAATATAAAGTTTTAGACGAATTCAATCAACATATACTAAATTAGGCTAGTTTTCCTACAATTTTTCAGATGAGATTTCCCATGTCACTTTCAAGTGTATTAAATTTCTTTTGGTATCCATCGAAGATACTGTAGGAAAATTTTAAATATTTTTGGAAATTCCACTAAAAAATCTGGATTTTTGACAGAATTTTTAAATTTCAACTCACACCATTTTTGTGTTTTTCTGCCTAATTCCTTTTCTCTGCCATGGATTTTTCTCCTTTTTTTTTTATCGAAAATTACTAAAAAATATTTTTTATATAATTTAAAATGTTTATGGATTATATCCTTTAGAGTATTCCGGTAAAAAAAATTACGATTTTGGTCTCTCTTATTTCATAAGTTACACTTTTGATTCTTAAAAGTAATCCATTTTGAATAGAGTTGATCCTAATTATTTGTCTCTAACAAAACCAAAGGAGATGTGCACATGAGGGCATGGTGACGTGAAAAACGAGAGGGGGGGGGGGGGGGGGGGTTCTTTTTTTTTTATCGAAAATTACTAAAAAATATTTTTTATATAATTTAAAATGTTTATGGATTATATCCTTTAGAGTATTCCGGTAAAAAAAATTACGATTTTGGTCTCTCTTATTTCATAAGTTACACTTTTGATTCTTAAAAGTAATCCATTTTGAATAGAGTTGATCCTAATTATTTGTCTCTAACAAAACCAAAGGAGATGTGCACATGAGGGCATGGTGACGTGAAAAACGAGAGGGGGGGGGGGGGGGTTGGATTTTGGCCCCAAATTTGCTACTAATAAGATATACTTAGTTTTTGTCCCGATTTTTGGCACTAAAATTCAGCTATTAATTTCCCTCCTTTCTCATATCCACGTGCTCATTTTCATTAGTTTTGATGGGAATAGAATGATTAGGACTAAATATGTTGAAAATTGATAGTTTAGTGAATAAACGTATAACTAGTAAAATGGAATATTTGGAGAGAATGTGATTCTCACTCATGAAGTTCTTTTTGAAGGGACTATAGTAGAACGGTCTTTTGATAAGGAAGAAATCAAATTAAATTGAACTTTATTTGATCAGTATTTCACTGAACCACTTTGGCCTGACTGTATGAAAAACGTTCGTCCTACAAAGTACTTGAGTTAATAGACTAATCCTACATATGTCAAGAAAATAGTGGGGGTTTGATTTTATACAACTTTTCAAAACATCATTGATAATCGCATATTTTTTCTAATTGACTGTCTTTCAGTCCTTGCTTGTCCAAACGATTGAATTATAATTCAATAAGACATAAGGAGGAGCAGTGTGGGAAATCCTTCAGAGTCAATTACTTGGAGCCTAATGATTCATTATGAAGTTCAAACTGGGTTTGAAATTTCCCATAACTGAAATATCCTATTTGTCAAAGATCATACCTGGGTATGATTTGATAAAACGAGCTCAAAGGTCAGTAGAAGTTGGTTGAGTTCCAAAGTGTTTAGCGTATAAATATTTACTCATTTAGAATGAGGTTAAAATATTTGGGAAATACTATACAGACATTATGGTTAACGAAATTCTCCATAAAAGGAATTAAATTCCTATATAGAAGGGGATAAGATGTTTAAGACTAGGTTACAGGTGATTGATGAGAAAGCTTAAGCTGTTCAAGACGCAGTTATGTCTAATTGATGGAAAGCTTAAGTTGTTCAAGACTTAATTGTCTCTCACTGATGAGAAAACTTAGATGTTTCTGATATTCCTTATGTCTTTGTCGTAGACAACATGAAGTGTTGCTTTGGTGTGTTGGATCCAATGTTGTGTATGCTTTGGACATAACACAACATATAACGAGAATACACCCATAAGGCAGTAGACAGTTGTCAAGAGCAGCCCTTAATACCTGAATAAAGATTAAAAAAGTGTTCCTGACACACGATTTGTGGAGAGTTGATTTTTGGAAGGCTAAGTGATACTAGCTTCCAGATTCATGTGAATAATGAATAAGCTCTCAAAGTATAGACAAGTTCGAACTTGATGTTGAGCGTGGTAGCTTGAAGGGGTTTCAAGTAGACGTTTTATCTTAAAAGTCGAATGTATGACGACTTTTGCATTGAAAAACTGCATACATCAACTGGATGTGGTGCCTTGCATGGTCGAGCCGATTGTAATCTTGGAGGCAAAGACAAGGCTATAGCAAAAGCTTTTGGGCTCGAGAGCTCATCACAAGATTCAGAGAAAGTTCTTAGATGAACCACCATCTATAGGTAGCAATGATGAGGAGGCATATGGTTGGACCATGCAGCTCCAACCGAAAATAAAGTAGACCTAAGAGACTGAGTCGGTATCGTAGATTGTTCATACTCAAAAGGTTTTGAGAGACATGGGTAATTGACTTAATGGTCAAGTAGGAGATTGTTGGAATATGTGATAAAAAAGCCAATTAGATTGGCCTTTTTCTACTCGTCAATCTTTATCAAAATAATATTAGAGTGATGAATATGGTAAGAATTTATCATACTGGCATTGTGTTGTTGTGCTTAAAACTCACATTGAATAGGGTTTCAATGTCACAACAAAATGACCGCAGATCAAAAGGTTAAATATGTGAAGTTGGGTTGCGCATAGGTTTGACAACTTGAAACCAATTTCTAAAGGTCAGTAAAATATTCCATGTCGAGGACCTCGAGAAGAGGCATTGAGAGTCCTATAGAGACTAGCACTAAGTATTGCAGCCGCGTTTCATCAGCAGGAGACGTAGGTCGTCTATGCAATTTTAGTAGGTTAGTTGGCAAGGTAGTCGACTGATTAAACTAACTCGCGAGAATCATCATATGAAAGTCTTGAAGGCTTGATCGGTATTACTGGAATTCCCGGTTCTGATAGTACGAGATTAGTCTTCAAACTTGAGAAATCATGACAATCACATGCTTATGAAGACTCTATCTTGGATATATCGAGAGGTGGATGTATCTTGAGGTATGTTCACCATAAACCTTATCTAGTGCAATCGGAGTATGTAACAAGGATGGTGGATTGAAAATAGAATCTGTCCCCTATCAATATTGTATCATAAGTGTCTCCTATACGCTCTGAGACCCGTTTATGCCTTCAAAATCTATGGCAACAATGATTGAATGAATGAGATAGATTTTTCGGTCCAATCAGTGTGGTAAATGAGGACTCGAGTTATAAGTATAGATGTCTCGTCAAGGATGAGAATCGATGCCCAATTTCATATCTTAGACTAAGACCGAGATGCGGTCGATGAAAGAACCTTACTCGTATGAGTTTGGAGTCTAAATGTTCACGCAGTTATTCACCTAATCTCTAGTGCTATAAACTTTTGCTAGACGGCCACCCACGATAGCTATTTTTTATTATGAAATAATAAAAATAATTCATTAAGTTGAATCTAATCCATTGTATTGATCACACATGCCCAAGTCTATATATAATATCTACAGAAGATTAGATATAAAATTTCTTAACACTAAAACAAATCAAGGAAGATCTTCCCAGATATATTAAACGAGTTAATATAAAATTTAATTGCTTTTTTTAATTTGGAATATAAAATCTGATTACATTTTAATTTAATATTTTGGATGATATTTTGATTTTATTTAAAAGTAAAATTGATAATTTCTATAAATAAAAAAGTATGGCCTAATTAATCATGCGATGCAATATAGGGCTGCAAAGTCGCATTAGCGTATCGGTCTCTCCACATCAAAGAAAAAAAGTATTGGTCTGTCCGTTTACTTTGACTGAGGAACTACAACTACTACTGCCTGCCCCTCCAAGATTACTACAATAACCACGAATCAGTCAGTGTTTCACCGCTTCACAAAATCGACGTTGGTTCGCCATTTTCTGGATTACGTGCATACAACAAATTCTTCATACTTGTATATGTGAAATTAACACGCTTGAATTGTACAAGACGCAGTACAGTTCGATTTTTTCTTGCATTTGCAATAAGAAATGGACAGTCATTCGCCTTTTCCACGCACGAGGAATCAGAACACTGCGTTTAGCTACCAGAAGGTAGCTGATTCTCCGAGATCGTATACCGGCGATTTCGATTTTGGAGAAAGCGCAGATCGCCGATTTGCGTTCTCTCGCCAAGTGTCGATGCGTCAGAACGAGGCTCACACTCCGCAACCTATGCTTTCGCGCAGCGTGTCGAGCATAGATATAGCGCCGGCCAGTTATTATCCAGATTACTCCAAGGGATTTGATGAGAAATTTTCTGGGTTTTCGTTTGTTCCGTTGATTTTGGGGGGATTAAGGTCTGGAAACAGGAATATGAGGCGTTTGTTCGTGTTGATTTCGCTTAATGTAGCGTATTCGACTGCTGAATTGGTTATTGGGCTTTTCTCTGGACGTGTTGGTATGTAAGTTTAACTTAGTTGATGTTTACGCTAGCGTATCAAATGTTAGTTAGCTGGGATTTTCTTTTGTTTTGTGAAAATTTAAACCTTGGATGTTGATTGACAGAGAACGTTCTAATTTTCATTAGCCACCGAATTGATTACATATTATTTCAACTACAGCTTCATCTTTTTGACAAAAAGGGAGCAGTGATGTTTCACGTTAGAAAGAATTGAATGTGTTGAAGACTGTTAATTTGGTTCGAAATAATTCCTTGCTTTCTTTTAGAAGGATATGTTCTTTCAGGTTTTAAGTTCTAGTGGTTGCAGTGTCATTGCATTTGATGTAAAGCTAGTAAAATTATGCTGACAGTGTTTATTGGTGGATGCATATCTGTTATGCTATTGCTTAATGTTGTCAAATCAACATTTGAAGAGTATATATTGACCACACAATCATGAAAATCGATATGCCCACAAATATTAACAGCTTATGACTCAGGTGTCCGACATTGAGCAAATGACAATAGCTAGACTTTTCTTTTGGCTTTACAGAAATCTGTATTAATATATTATATAAGATTAGGCTTTTTGGAGTTGAGTTTGGTTGGCTGCCTCTTTTTGTTGATTGCTTACTTTCTTTTGTTCATGATTTGCTTTCTCTATGTGGTTTTAGGCTTGGTGTCAGATGCATTTCATTTAACATTCGGCTGTGGCCTCCTATCGTTTTCATTGTTCGCAATTGCTGCTTCTCGTCAGAAGCCTGATCGTGCATACACATATGGGTATGATTTGCAATGTAATGTTTTATTCTTACTAACAGAAGGAATTAGCCTTTTCATGTGGAACTACCAAATACAGCGGATGAATGCATTACCTTTCCTTGTATACAAAATTTAGGTCAAGTTCAAGAACGCTATTTTTATGTTAACATATATCTTTAAGAACTAAGTTTTGAATTTTGCAAAGAAAAGAAAAGAATTCAACTATTATAAATTCACTTGTAGATTCCTGTCTTTGTCAATAGGTACGGAAGGCTAGAAGTTTTAGCTGCCTTTACCAATGCTGTAAGTACTTGCTACATTGGGCTGTCTATTAGTTGTTGGATTCTTAATGTTGTTTCTGGGATGAAGTAGTGAGAATCACTATTTTGAAGACCTTGGAATCTTCAGTGATTTTCACTATTCTCTGTCTCTGCATTTTTCTGTTGTTTTGGTTACTTGAAAAAGTAATGTAGTATATTTTGCATAATATAATCACTGCCTCTTTCTCATCTCTCCCCTCTCACTCACTCAGTTCTGTGCTTGTTTAGACAGCTATTTCTCTTATTCCTGTCTTTCTCCTTAGCTGTCGAAGCACTTCATGCCTTCATACAAGACGAATCTGAGCACAAGTAAGTTGGCATTTCATTGTATTGCTGGACTTTTAGGTTTCATTTTATTCTAGCATTCGTGCAACTCACTATGTGCTGAGGGGTGAAAAGAAAACTAATGCTTTAGTTCTTAGGGCATCAGGCCATAGGGTATTCTGTATTTCGGCAGTGGTCAAAATCAGCACTTCATGCAACTTCCCATTATTTCCCGGACTGCAAATGTTCTTAAATAAATGCGAGTTATAGAACTTCTCATCTCTTGCAAGATCAATGTAATGAATATGAGAGTTATCTCTGGTCTAAATTTTGTGTAAGCATGGACCACCACATTTAAGCATTCAGTTCATATCAGAACCTTTTTGGTGCTAATTCCTGTTTTGGTGTTTCTATGAAAAGTAACTATCATCATTAGGTTACAAGCATCACATTTAATAATGAACTTTATTAATTGCCATTTTGAACACTTTCTTTGAAGAAGCAAAGGAAAGAAACAAAGGAACATGGAAAACCAAGAATAAGAAGGGGCTAGAGGAGAACACTCCTTTTTCACTCTTATCTATGCTGGATTTGGTGCGAAAGTTTTGCTGCATTTAATTTTCATCATCTCCGTTGTCTTTTAGTTTCATCATTAGTTGATCTAAATGTTAAAATCTAAATGGTAATGGCTATCTCTGATCCCTACCTCTTTTAGGCATTACCTGATCGTCTCAGCTGTCACGAATTTGCTTGTAAATCTTATTGGTGTTTGGTTCTTCAGGAATTATGCCCGAATCAATCTTGGTGAGCTTCTTATACATGTTTGGGTTTTTTTATTTTTTGAATAATTCCTAAAAAACATTTGGCTTATTCTTTTACATATCGTATTCTAAATTTTGTTGTCTGTTCATGGTTCCCGTCCCTTGCATGTTGATAACATCATCAGCTAAATTGCTGAAAGCACATCTCTTATGTGATTGGATGAAAGCTGGAATAGAAAGTCCATGATTTTGAGTAAAAAGGCTACATAACTTCTAGTGAACTGAAATAATTGGTACTATCTCTTGATCAATTTGTAGAAAGATTAAGGCTTGGATGAACTCCGACTATTCTTGTTTTGATCTCTTAGTATAGTCTCATTTCTGCTGCCTGAACTATCAGGTATTGAATGATGCTGCATATTTAACTTTTACTGAACAACCCTCCACTTAAGAACTCCCTTTACATGATCTCCATATCATAGAAATCGTATGAGGATTCAATGTAAACATATTATACACACATAGATTTCCAAAGAAAGGAGAGGTAGCTGTATTGCTTGATTAGTGATTCTTTACAAATTGAGCCATATTATGCCACATATACAGTTACCTGGGAATTCTTGTCAAATTATCGAGCCAATGTTTCTAGTTATGGGTTCGAGAATTCCAGTGTCATGTAGGTAGTGGATGAGCATAAACAAGGACAATATCAACTTGAAAGTTCTGGCAGATATATTTAGTCATAATGAAAGACAGATCAAGCTTGTGATTTATGTGGCCTGTAGACCTGGAAATCTATAAATTGCTTCCATAATCCCTTCTCCAGTTTGTTCCCTCCAAGTTATTTTAGATCGGATTGTATTGTTACTGTTATTTTTTTGTTTCAGTTTACAGAAAAGCTGAAGATATGAACTACCACTCTGTTTGCTTACATGTCCTAGCAGATTCGATCCGGAGGTATGAGAAACAGCAAACCTGATTGCTTTTATCTTTTCTGGAAAATTCCCTCTGTTTGATATTGTTTTGTGTATATTAATCTGCAATATGTTGATTTTCTCAGTGCAGGGTTAATCCTAGCGTCCTGGTTGCTTAGCCTTGGGTAATTTGATGTGATCTAAGGAAGATAGGTTCAATTTAGTTTATTCCTTAAGCTCCCATCATTACTGCACTTATTACTAATTGTTTTCTCTTTCTGTCATAGGGTTAAAAATGCTGAAGTGTTGTGCTTGGGACTAGTTTCTGCTACAGTTTTTATGCTTGTCATGCCACTTTTTAAAGCCACAGGGGGTATTTTGCTGCAGA
>NC_026148.1:287645-401518 GCF_000512975.1 Sesamum indicum | reverse complement strand
CTTTAAGCAAATGCTGGAGACAGGTAAAATCTGGCTATCATCGAACAGCTTTTGAGTGAAGGGAGGAAAAATGGAATTTTTCAGTTTCAAATATCGAATATAAGTACTAAAGTCCTAATTGCATTGCATCTCAATGCAACGTTTTCATGTTACTTGTCATTAGATAAGTTCCCGCGAAGATATTGGAGAGGTTTCTCAGGCTCGTTTTTGGGAATTGGTGCCAGGTCATGTTGTTGGATCAATTTCACTACAGGTATGGACTATTGATCAGCTCGTATGTTATCTCTATCTGGATTATATGATTGATGTTTTGCTCATATCAATTACACATTCTCTTTACTGCTGGATGCATACAGGTGAAGCAGGGAATGGATGATTACCCGATACTCCAATATGTCCATGGCATGTACCATGACCTCGGGATACAAGATTTGACAGTACAAACGGATTACGCATGATCCACACTTCCTTATTTCGACAACTTTCGAAGCCTCATTAAATAACCAATACATATGCTAGTCTTCTATGTTGAATATGAGGATCTGAAGAGCAGTATACAACTGTGGAAAACTGAACTCGGTACACAACAGAAGTAGCAGGACTAGATTTCTTTATTGTTTTTAGTTTCTGCTTCTTGTAAGTATTGAAAATTTTTTACCTTTCAAAATATTGATTCTGGAGGCAGTGTCATCTGTGACTGACACGACACTAGAGTAGGATTATAGAACAAATTTTATATCTCTATGATTCTTCGCTTTTCTTTGGATGGTAAAATTTCCATGGCTGTTCACTACGAAAAATATCTGGCCCAGCAGACACTAAGAGAAAAATGGCCACCGACAGAATATTATGATAATTGACAATCATTCCCTGTATACTGGTGTAAGCACAAGTACTTCCCTTTCAAGAATAAGAAAGATGATGAAAAAAACAACTTGCCAGATCAGAATAAAACTCACTTTTCATCATCATCATTCTCTTCGAAACATAGCTACTAGCTTAAACTATCAACTCTCACAATTTTTCTATGGTAACCCAAACGCACAACTATGTTTATTACAGAAGATTTCCCGTGTTAGTAGTTTCTACAACTTATTTATAAGACATTTACAACAGCATCTAGTCCACATTCGCTAAATTTTATTACAGAACACCTGGATCAGGGGCAGAAACAAATAGCACATGCCCTCCTTGATTCATATGCTTCATGCATTGAAGAAACAGATAGTAGAATTGTTCTATTTCTTTCCGAGTTGACTGTTGACGAACTCCAGCACTGAAAGGCGCTGTAATCAAGAAGGATTTAATCAAATTAAAGGTGAAATCCACGCTACCTAAAGTATATTTAGGTAGAGAACAACTAAGTCATACCCGTTGTTCAAGGCCTGCGTCTTCAGCACTAACTGTTAACGATTCCAACAATTTAATGGCATCCTGGAAACCAGCAATTGCTGTATCCTCATTTCCAAGGTTTCTGTCTACATCAGCAACTTTGGCAAGGGATATAGCTACATCTATAACCTGGATTTATGAGAAGTGTCAAAAGAGAAATACACGGAACGAGTAGAAAACCATGAAACAGAGCTGCTAACTACCTTTTCACCATATTAATGTTTTTATATTTATGTTGAAACAGGTGATGCATTAGCAGATCAAACGTACTTTTGGCCAAAAAGGAACCATGATTAAATTGGTTGGATTATAGATACTCCTGTATTAATATCAAGTTCTTGAATCAAGAAGGTGAATGTAAACAATCAGCTGACCGGTGAAAAAAAAAGCTGTGTATGGACACAGGAGGTAGTTGTAGCCAAACAAGCACCAGTAGAAAGACTAAAACCAAAGCCACAACATACGGCAAAATTAAACTTTTATTAGAAGCTGTGTTCCTTTCCTTAGCGGCTTAGCCATGTAGTTCATTGTGGCTTCTAGGGCAATAAAGCCTGTTTCAGCTTCACAGGCAAGTTCATCTGTGTTCAGACTCAAGACAAATATAGTAATAAAGACGGTCAAATACAACAGAGCTAAAAAGAAGGAACTGAAATTCCATTAATGCTATTAGAATATAAGCACCTTATCCCTGGACAATAAACAAGAGCCACATATGTTCTAGATGATAGATATTCCATAGGCAATGACCTTGACTGCACACATACTGCAAGCCAATAAAAAACAAAGAAAAGAAAACCCTAGGTCATAACAAATTGAGAAAGTTCAGAGAAGTAAAGGTAGGACCGGGCAAACTGTTCTTCTGGACTGAGTAAAACAGGACATCCACTTCAAATTGTTTAATCCTAGATTTCTTTATCTAATCAGATTGTATAGAATCATATATGACCACTTTGACCTCAAGTTACCAAACAACTCTTAGGATCAATGTTTTATCACTGAGCTACCAAGTATACCTTCAATATTTGAATTGGGCAAACTGTTGTTCTGAAATGAGTAAAACAAGAGATCCACTTCAAATTGTTTAATCCTAGATCTCTTTTATGTAATCAGATTGTATAGAATCATATCAGATCCCATTTGACCATTTTTCTTCAAAGTTACCATACAACTCTTAGGATCAATGTCATCACTTAGTGACCATGTATACCTTCATTATCATATGAACTTATTAACAATCATAACTATTTTAAACTCTTCTTTTTGTAAGCTACATCCTTAAACCGATGGTTTATCAGGAGTACAACCACAAGAAAGAGCATTAGAAGTTTCTTAAGTTTGCTCACTTGAGAAGGAACACTTGAATGATTGTTCATTGCATTGCGGCGAACATCCAGAGCCTGAAAATAATAGGATCTTGTAGCCTGTAAATCCCCCTCATAGTATTTTAGATCTCCAATTTTATTTAGTGAGACGGAAAGCGTATGTGTTATCTGCACATGTTCAAAAAACAGACACTACAATGAGCAGCATTTTCTAGAAACTCAGGATAATAATTCTGAATTTTAGAAGTGCTTACCTCCAAATCATCCTTGGGCACTTTCATAAGGAAATTGACACTCTCCTCAAAATAGGAAATTGCGGAACTAGCATCACCAGTTGCCCGACTGACATGAAATAAGTAGAGTTTTATCATTTAATAATTTTACACAAACACTCGTGAAGCAAAATTTTTAAAAATCTTTCTGCCAAGGGCCCAAGACCAATAAAAAGATGAAGAGGGAGAACATACCAGCAATCACCAAGCATACCTAAAACAGCACCTAGCTGAGAGCATAACTCAGGAGTGTTTCCCATCTTCTCCAATTGTTCTCTGACATCTTCGGCGCATATACTAAACCTTGATTTTGCACTTTCTATGTTATTCGCACGAAGTGCCTATACATAAAAACAGAATAACAGATAGCATAAGAACAGGATTGATAGCAAGGGGAACTCGAGAAAATTCCTAATTGGGCAATCTTCTGTGGGAAGAAAGTGTGAGTGTAATGATCTGTTCCCGGTAAGTACAAGAATCATTCGTGGCATGACACAGAAAGGAACTTAAAACTCACTCTCATAGCCTGTTGCATCAAGAAAGCACCTCTTTCTAGAGACACGTCCTCATATATCACCGTTTTCTTATCATCTTCTCTTTCCTCATTGTCAGCATCTACTTGAGACCTCTTGATCCTTGCATGACCTTCAATAAAGCGATCAACAACACTCTGAAGATTCACATCATCTTCAATCTTCTCAATGTCAGCACCACATAAAGGACAATCCTTAAACCTTGATATGCACGCTCTGGTTTTCATTGACAGAAATAAAATAAAAATGGATTTAAAGAAAGCATTATTGGCATTTAGCAACATATGCCGAAAGAGGAAAGTCATTTACTTCAGATATAAGGTGTGAGATGAACAGTTGATCAAGAACATTTTGCTTACTTGCAATATACATGGGAACAAGGTACGCATTTGCTGCACTCAAAAAGAAGTGCTTGGCAAATCACACAACTGAGAGGACCCAACTTAAATGTCTGAGAATCATATCCAAAAGGGCACTTGGGTGAAATTGCTGAATCTTGTTGAGGCTTGTTATCATTGACTGCCTGCTGTTTATTTTGGTTTTCACTGGGTTTCTTGCCAGATGCATCATCAGGACGAGAAGCTTTGATAAAAGGGCAAACAGGTGTCATCTTGATTTATAACCTGCAACAGGAAAATGCTACACATTTTCTGAATTACACTTGGGATTTTCAAATGCTAAACTAGATATAGTAGTACAAGAAGAGCAACAGATAGTTCTCCATGGTTTGTCACCAGCACAATGTCTATGCATTTATATAGACATAAATGTGACCACAGCTATTACAGCAATAAATTTGTTCCTCAACCAACCTATTGCACAAGCCTAGACCAACTTTTTAAGCAGAGTAACCTGAAAGGGAGAAACATAGTGCACTAAGCAATGTTCAATCTGTGATTTCAGCAAAAAGAATCTCACTTCTGTTTACTCATTGATGTAAAAGCCTAGGAACAGCTACCACCAATCAGATATTACCAGAAGATGCAACTTTAAACTCTGTTTCAAAAGCTTACCACTCAGGAACAAGTGAAAGAGAAAACAGAATTTTATCATTGCATAGAACTTCTTCACCAAGCAATGCAAGGCCATATCAGGATCTACTACAGCCCACTGGCTAAACATTCCCTAAGTTTTGCCCTCTCTAATGAAAAGTTAAGTTGACTCAAAATATAAATGATCCTAACAACCAACTAAAAGCAAATCAAACCCAACATTAACTTTTTAATTGTGAGTAGTACGATGAGTATTGATTGTGCTAACTAGACCTATCACTTAAATTTAAGCAGTGTTCGAGTGAGAAAAATACAAATATTGCAACGTACACAGGGTCCACCCTGCACACAGATTTCACCAATATTATCCCATCACCATCTCAACTAAAGAAAGGACCCTCTTGCAATAAATCGGGGTAAAAAAATGTTATTAACTTCACAATTTTCAGCTCAGAAAAGGCATTCTTGATTACAAACAATTGAAAAGAACAAACCGCACACAAATGTGGAGGCATCACTAACAGACAAATCAACAAATTCCAAAATCGATATCTAATCCAAATTTAAGTGAAAATCCAATAAAAAGTAAGAAATTGTTTTCCGAAATTCAAAAAGTAAAACTATGACACAGGTATAAGAAAACCTGCACACAGCGCACCTGAGTTCTTCGCCGTATATCGGATTTTTCCTACCTTTGTTTTCGGATTCGTTCCGCTTCTAGAATTTCAGACTATAACTTCAGGCTAAAATGCAGGGATACTGTTGCGCATCAGAGTCTCAGAGACGACTGAAAAGGGATTTTTGGTGGAGGAGAAATCATGCAAGAGAGAGAAACTCTTTTTAGATATTTCCTTTTTTCTGATTTGAAGTTTTGCTCTTGGGATAAGATTGCAACTGGTCTTCTTGGGCTTGAAATAATTAGAGCCCAAACTTGTACACTAAACCTAATTTGGACCCAATCCATTCTGTAATGGATTTTTGTTGGCCCAAAAATCAATGACCACTTGAAAGTAGTCCAACCCACAACAATTTTTTGGCCCAACCCATTTCAAATTATGATATAGTATTGTGATATATTTAGATTTCGAAAAACAAAAAAAAAAAAAAACAATTTCAAATTACTTCCTATAAAAAAGAACTTGAAATTGTTAATGTTCAAATAACAAGCTTAATATACTCATCGTATAATTGATTATTTTCTCTAAAAATATATGTCAATAACAGAATAAATGTATTACACATGTCTTATAACTAGTTTATATTTAATCAAATTTTAATTTGAATGAACGAATATTGTTGTGGAGGCGTCTTCATTTCACTTGTATAAACTTTTGAACTTGGTCTTGTCAATATAAAAACTCTTGTTGGGAGGCTTTTCCTTAATTTGAAATGGAACGTGGGTCATATTTGGATCAACCGGGTCGAATTTAAACCAACCAAAAAAAAGGAAAAGGTCAAGAGATGGAAATTGGACTTTGGTTGTTCATCCAAACAAGTAATTTTATATGATGAAACTGACAGAAAAAATGTAATTAAAGAGAAAAATAATATGCATTGATTTGGAAGAAACTTCTCAAATTTCCATGACAGAACATATCAACCACTGATCAGTCTATGAGGTATTATTATTCATACATTAATCCACCAACCAAAACCAAACTTAAACAGGCGGTCTAAAATTTGGCTGAATTCGTAATCTAGTACAGTTGCTGAGCCATTTGCAACGGCATCTGGACCTGAAACATCTCAGCAAGAATCAGGACTAGCAGCTGTAACCTGTGTCTGATTCACGCACGTATTCTGATTATATGTTGAAGAAACCTGGATGGACCTGATCTTCTGGCTTGTCGTCCTGATACAGCCCTGGTTTCACCTCACTAGCTGCACAAAACATGTGACTCCGAAAATCACATTCTGGTTTATCACAAAAAGTAGGATCAGTGCCTGGGACTCAACTCTCTCATGCAACTATTGCAGTATTTAGGAGAGCCCTTCTTATCCATTGGCCTGAAAATGAGGTCATGTCAATGGCTTTTTAGGCTAACTTTCGGAGGGAAATACGTGCACTGCACATGGAGATCGATCTTGCACAACGCAGAGCATACAAATGCGTATATGATTGACTCTAGACCACACGAGGAAAGGGGTATATGCTAAGGGAACTTGGTCAAAATATAAAATCAGTATTGCCAAGGGAAAAAAAAATTGTCATTTTCTGTTACTCATTTTTGCTAATTCTACTCATATCCATCATCACTGTCATCCTCATATTCAGAATCAGAGTCTTCGGTGCTGGGTTTCATTAAGCTATTCAGGTCAAATGAAGAATCTTCCTCGATATCTTCCATGTCAATTGAGTCGTACTTCATTCGTTCTTCAAATTTCTCATCTGAACAATTGAGAAGCCAAGCAAGAGAACATTTAACTCCCATTCGTACAATAACCTTGTGTCTTGGCTTCACAGTAGACTCGAGTCCATAAGTGAAATAAGCTGGGAAAGTCACTAAATCATCCAATGGCCTATCCATTGTGGATTTGAAGTAATCAAAACTGAGTTTCATGATGTCAACATTCAGGGCCAACAACTGTGGGCACCCCACAACCATCTTTCTCATTTGTTCCATGGAGAATCCACATTCCTTTAGGAAATCCACATGCCTCACTATGGCTTTGTCACTGAGGCTGACAATTTGGGGCATTTTCTCTATGACTCTCCCAAAATCTTCAGGGGTCAATTGAATAATGGAGCTGAGGAAGCCCCGCTGGCTGAGAAGCTTTGATTCAAGGTCAATTCCTATGATTTCAGGATATTGAGCAATCACAGATGCAAGTGAAGTATGTCTAACATTATACTCTAGCAGTAATTTGACATTTGGCTTCACCTTACCATCAAGTTGAAAACCAAGAATGTGTGGCCGCTTCTCAATCAACCTAGCAACTGCCAGGGATGGTATTCCCAAGCTTCCTAGATATTCCACAAAAGGTTTGATCACCCGACCTACCCGCATGCCCAATATATCTGGGTATTTAGTTAGCACTCCTCCAATCTCCCGCCTGGCTACTCCAATTCCAACCAAATAAGCCACTGAAGTACTCATGGTGCCCTCAAGCTTAAATCCCAAAACTTCTGGGTACCTCTCAAGGACTCGAGGAATATCATTAGGCTTAATGTCCATCCCTTGAAGATATTTAACAACAGGTTGAAGGTCAACCACAACACTGGCATGGAGGACTTGTGGATACCGGCGCAAGAATTCCGTAAAAGTAGATTTTCTTACACCCAATTTGCCAAGGAAATCAAGCACTGGAACCATATTTTTCTTCACACTGCATCCAAGGACAAGCGGGTAATTATTAATATCTTCAATTGTAAGTCCTAACTTGTGAAGGAACTCCACACGTTCTCTCATGACGTCAACAGTGACAGGAAGCTCCAAACCATCAAGCTCATCAGGAACAATGCCAATACCCCTCAAGAATTCGTAAACTCGGGCACGGTTAGCAATCCTCTCGCTTTTCATCTGTAATAAACTAGGGTGAGTATAAAATGAAGCAGGATTAACTTCTTTCTGCTCCCTACTAAATCTGTCTTTCTTGGACAAAGATAAATGCGAAGCAGTGGATGAATGAGACTGCCCAGCAACATATGAATAAAGCTTCATCACCAATCCACATCTCTTCTTACAATTACTTGAAACACATAGAGACGAGATAGAAACCATCTGCGATCTGTGGAATGCAAAAGCGGGTAACTCATAGTGCACGAGCAAAAAACTGGGTTTAGCAAGGCCAGTGTAGCTTGTAACCTTCATGTCCTTTAACTAGTACAATCAAAATTTCTGCATTAAAGGAGCAGAATAAGAAACTTTCTTCCAAGAACTTCAGATGGTATCTTATAAACGACTTGAATTATACCGAACTCCCAATCAAATGCAAAGAAACATATGCATAAGCAATGCTCACTTTTGTGATTTCCGAAAAAAGAATTTCACTTCCATTCACTCATAGATGTAAAAAAGCCTAGTAAGAACTGCTACAAATCAGATATTACCAGAAGATGCTAACATAATATAAGGGATAATGCAAAATCCTGTTTCAAAAGCTTCCAACTCAGGAAGAAGCGAAAGAGAAAATAGAATTTTATCATTGCATAGAACTTCTTCACCAAGCAATGCAAGGCCATATCAGGATGTAGTACAGCCAACTGGCTAAATCATTCCCTAATTTATGCCTTTTCTATTGCAAAGTTAAGTTGACTCGATTATAAATTATCATAATAACAGACTAAAGTAGTACGATGAGTATCTATTTTGCTAACTAGACCTATCACTTAAATTAAGTAGTGCCGAGTGAGAAAAATTAAAATAGTGCAACATACACAGGGTCCACCCTGCACACAGATTTCACCAATTGGATCCCATCACCATCTCAGCTAAAGAAAGGACCCTTGCAATGTATTCAATAACAATGGCCTAACACAAACTTCCAAAAAATCTGTAAACTGGGGTAAAATATGTTATTAAATTCACAATTTTCAGCTCAGAAAAAGCATTCTTGATTACGAACAATTAAAAGAACAAACCGCGCACAAATGTGGAGGAATCACTAACGGACAAATCAACAAACTCCAAAATCTATATCTAAACTGAAATTAAAGTGAAAATCCAATAAAAATAAGAAACTGGTTTCGAAATTCAAGAAGTAAAACTAAGACACAGCTATAAGAAAACCTGCACACAGCGCAGCTAAGTTCTTCGCCGTATATCAGATATTTCCCCACCTTACTTTGGAATTCGTTCCGCTTCCTGAATTTCAGATTATATCTTTTCGCCGAAATGCAGGGACTGTTGCGCATCAGAGTCTCAGAGAGAACTGAAAAGGGATTTTCGGTGGAGGAGAAATCATGCAAGAGATAGAAAGAAACTCTTTTGATTTTTTTCACTGATTTGAAATTTTGTTCTTCGGATAAATGCGTTCGTCTTTTTGGGCTTGAAATAATGGGCCCCCGTTTGTCCTAAACGAAATTTCAGCCCAATATATTATGTAGTGTATTATGTTCTGCCCAAAAATTACAACCACTTGAGGGTGGTCCAAGTTAAGACTGGAGATAGCCACAACAATTTTTGGCCCAATTATAAAATTATCGAAAACAAATACAAAGCATATTTTACTATAGTTTCAAATCCATCAACTCAGATGTAACATTAATAAAAATGCAAAAATAAGCTTCTACACATAGAAGAGTCATGCAAATGAATTCTTATGATTTCTTTTCTGAAAAAAAATTTAAATTAAATTTGAAAATTGAATGATGCACATATATGTGTATGTGTGGATAAATCTAGACTTAATTTGCTACCATCACAATTCCTAACTTGATATTAGTTCAATTAATTTTGATAAATGAAGAATAATTTGTGACTTGGTTTGGTTAACATCTGTATGCTAGTTTGATTGACATTTTCGGGAGTTGGTGTATTCACTATTTTCTCAATTTTTTTTAAAAAATAAAGGTAAATTACAACGACCTCTCATAAAATTTGGTATAATTACTAATACCTCTTATTATTTGAAAAATTAAAAATATCTTCTTGTGAATTATGTTAAACCTGAGGGAAAATCGTTTTCTCACTTCATGAGTTAGAAGTTTTAACAAGTCAATCTCCCATTAGTTTGAACATGTTCAAAATTTCTCTAAGTGAAATTTAAACCAACCAAAAAAACAAAAGTCAAGAGATGGAAACTGGAGTTTGGTTGTTCATCCAAACAAGTAAATTTTTAATATGATGAAACTGATAACAAAATAATTAAAGAGAAACAATATGGGTTGAATTGGAAGAAACTTGTCAAAATTCCATGAAAGCACAACATATCAACCACTGATCAGTGGATGAGGTATTATTCTACGCTAGTCCACCAACAACAACCAAATTGAAGGTCTAAAATTTAGCTGAATTGATAATCTGGTTCAGTTGCTGAGCCATTTGCAACTGCATCTGAAGCTGAAACATCTCAGCAAGAACCTCCTCAGGGCTAGCAGTTGTCACCGGTGTCTGATACACGCACGTATTCTGATTACCTGTTGAAGCCGGAATCTGGACCTGATCGTCTGGCTCATCGTCCTGGTACAGTCCCGGTTTCACCTCACTAGTTGCACAAAACGTGTGTACCCGAAAATCACACTCTGGTTTATCACAAAAGTAGGACCAGTGCCTGAGACTCAACTCTTTCATGCAAATTTTGCAGTATTCAGGAGACCCCTTCTTATCCATTGGCCTGAAATTGAGACACACCTCATGTTGATGGCCTTTGTGGCTAACTTTAGGAGGCAAATACGCGCAGTGGACGTGGAGATCGACCTCACACAATGCGCAGCAATATGAAAACGTGCTTCCCGGCCCGCCACAGGCGTTGCACAAGAAAGAGCCGCTGCAGTAGGTAGGGCTGGGGACGAGCACAAGGGGGTGCAACGAGTGGGACGGATGCTTGACGTAACGGTTGGCGTTCCCGCAGTGGTCGTGGAGGAAGAAGTTGCATCTCCAGCAGGCGAAGACTGAGTCGTTGCACGGTAAATGGCAGCCGTGGCACTGGAATTGCTGCCCCGGCTGAACTTTGTAGAGGGTCAAGGTGTGCGGGTGGCTGAAATGCTTGTACTCCATTTTCTGCTCTTCTTTTCCTCCCTATTAATTGTCTGCTTCTATTCAGAAAGGTACTTATAAACAACTCAGAAGTTTAATGAGTCAAAATTTTGCAAATGAGTTTGGAATTTGGTGGAGATAAATATTACAGCTTGAGTAATCATGTAGACTTGTTTATTGGGGAATATTGGGCGTTGACTTCATATTACAACTTCAGGACACAAATATGGCTGCATGTATGTTGACTTTAAGCTACAACTGGTAACTAGGCATCCAAGTCAACCAATATCTCTAGTTGCTAATTGCTTTTTATTACATGTTGCAAAATTTCCACATCTAGGCCTGACAAAACTGCTGGTCTTCGTCAACTTTACATTCTTAATTGATTCTAGGCAAGAACATGTGCAAGAAAGAGTATATGGATACAAGTAAATAGTCAAGGAGGAATTGAAGTATATTTTAAAACTTATAAGCTCTTTCCCAATTGAAGAAAACATGATAGTGGCTTCGTATGAGAATCGATGGATGAACGTAAACGATAAGGCTGAAAATGGGGTATATAATTACCTTAATTGGACAGCTGATTACAAGATATGAAATCTCAACATATGTGTTTGGCCTGCTAGAAAGAATCGGTCATCATTCCTTGGTATATTTAATGTAGGCAGCTTATGTCTTGTTGGTTGTTTTAGGAATTTCTTGATTCCATCGGTAAATGCTTGACAAATGGATATCTTTGGACTTAAAAAAGACACAACGAAAACAACATATGGTTCTCCTAAAATTAGTCTTGTACATCTGAGTGGAACAAGTTGCTTACAACGATGGGCATCGAGGCAAACAATGAGAAAAATCTTGATCAGCCAAGTCTGATTTCTGAAGACTTCACTTTGCCTAGTTATAACTTCAGTGATGCATGCTTCTCAATCGATATTACAAAGTCTATACGGATAGACGACAACACAATCGAGGCTAGCAGAGAGGTTTTGAATCATCAGGTTCAGATCCCAGGGTCTAAGGAAACATCAACAGTTGCTAAAAGGGAGAGTTGTGATTTTGGTAAAAGGGAATTCAAGAGAGAGCTGAGCCTGGCGCCCTGGACCGGCATCCCTTCCCCTGTCTGGGAGGAATTAGGCCAAGGCAACAAGAATAGGAACTTGACTGCAACTAATGACGGGATGCCACTGAAAAATCGGACTACAAAAGCAGAAAATGTAAGAAATCTTCTTATAGTTTCTTTGTTGGTTTAGTACTGATTAACTGTACAATCAAAGATAAACTATTGATTCATGTAAGTTGTCTTAATGATTAACATGAAAAAGTTTGCAGATACACAGAGAATTGATGTTCTCTTATTTTCCAGGTGAATCTGAGACGTCCATTTTGGTCGAAAATTCTCGTGTGCTTCTGATGGGAAACCACCTGAATCTGGGAAGAGAAGAAGCTGAGATTGAATCAAGGGATTGAATCAAGGAGGGAATCCTTACTTTGTAATATACAGTCTATGTACTTTGTTCAATTTGATTACGTTAATATAAGTTATCAGTATACAAATTCATATCAGTTTGAGCTTCATCTGACCTTTGATTAATATAATCGCTGCCTAAACAAGTCGAGTTCAAAATGATAATTAAACCGATGTTTGAATTTTAAATTCATAGTTTATGTTCCATTCGAATACAAGGACTATGGAAAAAACTATGTTGTTCGAAAATTTTAACTTGAATTGAGCAATAGTAGTGATTAATTATGTAACACATATATTACTAGGGATAATTATATTTATATCCCAAATTTGTGGTTTGTTTATTCAAAATTATCCTTACCTTTTGTACAATCATAGAGAAAACCATTGCTGACACAAGAAAAAAGTTGTAGATTGTGTAATGGTGTAGATGATCATGGGATGTGTATGTATAATATAAATAGTGATAGTTTGTGTAAATAATAATGACGCCTGTGATGAGTGTATATATAATTACCCAAAATGTAAGGATAATTTAAGTAAACAGACTATAAATTAGAGGTGTAAATATTTTCATCCTGTAATACTAATATGTGGTTGATTGTTTATATGAGCTTAGCCTACTTTGACTATGATACGGTCTAAATGGACAGTTTAAGTCAAATTCAATTTTCAACTCAATAACAAATCGAAAAAGCATAAAGAAGAGAAAAAAGCGGAAGGGCCTCATAGGTTTTCCCTCCAATTGTGGCCTAAGAAAGTGAAGGCCTTCTCTTGTTTACTGAAGGCCCAAAAAGCTCAAGTCCACCTTGGCAGACCATTAGGTATTTTCTCTAGGTGTAAAAACGCCATTGGGAGAGGGATATGATGGCTCAAGAGGACAGACCTCTGGAAGAGTAGGACTTTCAATTCACTGAAGTCTCCTAACCTAATTAGACCCTTTTTTTACCTCTCCAAACAACAAGATTAAGATTTAAAGGAGGCTTATCCACTACCAACCACCTCCCCAACTCCCTTGGAGGCCAATCTTCTCACCACTTCGGCTATAAAACCTAGTTCATCCCCCTTAAGTAAGGAGGACGGTCTAAGCATTCATAAGCAATTTGTACCAGACACATTCATTCTTATTCGCAATTTTTCATCATAATGTGTTATTTCATCCTCATATTTTCTCTTTTCAGTATTGGATACTGACTTAAACGTCGGAATGCTAACATTGGTTTTGCAGGTCCCCATCTTTAAGCTTGCAGAAATGTTGGTCTATCAAGTAGCTCAAGTCTATAAAAGATCTGACATGTGTGTTTTTGTACAGATCGGACTAGATTATAGACCTACATTGTCATAGTACGGCCCAATATCTTATTATAATTTTTTTTTAATTTTTTCTTTTCTTTTTTTTTTTAAAAAAACTTTTTGGCGTCAAAGATCTTTGTAGGAGTTTTATTATTGAATTGGTGGAAAGAAAGTTGTTTGTGGTAAAGAAAAATCCATATGCAGGTATTAAAATGTGAATTATGAGAAAGATTGGGTGGCATAAAATAATTAAAAGCCACGAACAATGAGGAAAACATATTGATATGGGTTGTTGAGGAAGTGAAGCCATAATTAATATTGCCCCCAAAAGACCCTTAAAATCGCAAAACAACCCCAAATATCTCATCATTATGTACTCTTTGTCCCACGAACACACCCTCCACGCTGTCACTGTCCGTACTTGTCTCTCCTTTCCACCTCAACCCGGTAGCCGGTGACCCACCACCCCACCCGGACCACCTCCCGTGCATGTGCCTCACCAGCCCCCACACGTGCCATCTCCAAGAAAATTCTACTTTCTATTTTCCTTTGTAGTCCCTTTTCCCCTTTCTCCCCACCTCATAGACTTATATCCTCATGTGTATGGTGCAGTGTGTGAGTGTGTGTGGTGCAACAAATTAAAGTTAGAGAGAGAAACACAAAGCAAACAATACAATTTCAGAGAGAGAAAGAGAGAGGTGAAGGCATATCATCAAAGCCAAAAAATATTTCTTGAGGGCATGTGTTTTATGTGACCCTCTCTTGGTCTTTGAACAGTCTTCTTTCTTCCATTATTTCCTTGCACACATACACAATCTCATATGTGTATGTGTATCTCTCTCTACATCTTTATCACCAGACCATGAGGATCAGAAAGCGTTTGGCACCATCTTCTATCCCTATATCACCTCTTTCAGATCTCCAGCTCCACCGATCAGAGGCGGCGCCACCCGATCAGCCCTTTGGTCAAAGCATGGCGACCGGCAGATGGGCTTCCCATAGAAACGATGAAACTCAAGAGAAGATGAAGCAAAAGGTAAAATCTTTAATGGGTTGCCAAAAATTAAAAAACACATCTTTAGTGTGTGTTGTGTGTGAAATAAACTTGTACTTGTTTTCTGGTGGGGGATAAAGTTTGCAACTTGCAGCAAGAAATGCTGCACCGAGGGCACATCATGAAGCACGACTTTAAATACAATTCTTGGTTTTAATTCTAAATTCTTGTTTATATATATTTGATTATATTCTGGCAGTGGCAGGAGGTGTTTGGAGATGATGAGAAATGGAGATTGGAATTGGAAGAGAAGAAGAGTTGTAATAATGATATCAGGTAAGAATGTAAAGAAAAAAGTAAGTAAATAATGTTGTTACTTCTCTTCTTTCATGGATCCTTGTACCTAGTAAAAAGGAAAAGAAGGATGAATTCTTATATATAGCCAGTAAAAGCTTGAAAAGGTGAAAGAAAGGGGAGAGAGAGAGAGAGAGAGAGACTGATCTTGAGTTTTTCTTGATCTAACCCTCATATAAAATGCATACTCTAAGTGGAAAAAACTATTTCTTTTGGTGTTTTTATATCAACTTTGGCTACCTTCCATACCCTCCCCACCCCACCCCACCCCATCCCCATCTAATCTGCTGCATAAACCTATATAATTTCTCCTCTCCCATATACATGTGTTTTTGACTAATTCCTTTTTGTGTTGGAGAATAAAACAATACCACATCCCCATGTGGTGCATGTTAGCATGGGGATATATGCTGGTCCCCAGCTCATATTCATATATATTCTTCTCCACACACATAATTTTCCATGATCATGTTCATTTCCACCTCATTCTCATCATAATTTCATCAGGAAAATAGTTAGCATCTGTGGTGGAGAAGAATTAGGTGCTAACAAAACTCACCCGCCCCCATCATCTTCTTCAGCTCATCAAGGTAATTAGCTATTAATTTCTTACTATAAATATATATTCACTTGTTGATTTCCATGGAATGTATATATTTTTGGGGTTAATTTGCACTGGAAAACGTGCATGTAAACTATCAAGAGAGTTGGTGTGAAGGAGACTGTAAGTTAGTTCCGTTGAAGAAGCGAAAAGGGAGCTTCGAGAGAAATCCAAAACAGGATACAGTGATCAGTGCAAAAATGAAGTCGAAAACTAACAAGAAATGTGGTGATCATAATCAAGAACCAGTGATGAAATTAGAGGAAAATGGGATTAGTAGTTCTGCAAGTGGCGGTGGTGGCCCAAAGAAGAACAAGAGGGGGAATGTGATCATGGAAGGGTCCCGGTGCAGCCGTGTAAATGGGCGGGGGTGGCGGTGCTGCCAGCCGACGCTTGTGGGCTACTCTCTCTGTGAGCATCACTTGGGAAAAGGGAGGCTGAGAAGCATGGCCCATGTGCGGCGGTGCGTGGATGCTGGTGGGAGTGCATTACCACCATCGCCAAGTACTACTGATGGAGACTGCTCTGACAAACAGATGACGCTTCCACCGCCGATGGTCACCAAGAAAAGGACAAAGGTTGGTGTGGTTAAAGCTAGATCGATGAGCAGCTTGCTAAGCCAAATTTGATGGTGATCATCAATATATATATATAGTAGTATTCATAGTTAGTTAATGGCAATCAAAATTTGAAGTGGCAAAAGAGTAGAAAACATGAGCCTTTTTGCATGTACTAAATTTAATCAATGAAAAACATGCATGCATGTCCGATTGTTAGATGAATTGCATGTCTTGTAATGAAGAAACTTCAGTTTGTATTGAGCTTGATTAAATTGAAATTAATTAATATATTGTCACATTAATTAGTCCTTGATATTTAAACATAATTACTAATATTAGGTATAATATATAATATTTGTGATGTGATTGATTAAATTATATTGTAGTGATATTTTTTGTGCCATTAAGTGAATAATCTGTATGCAGATCCCCTCAGAAACAAGAATTAAGTAATTGCAAATGTTAATTAGAGAAACAGCAAATGACTGTCATTTCATGTCACTGAAGAAGTTTAAAATCAACATGACTTAACCATGTATCATTATGTGCTCAAAATTTTCTTCTTTCTTGCACTACATCCTCAATGCTTTTACTTCGTTTCCCACATAAAATATGCATGTAATAATATATGTGTATAATTATACATTTCAATTTTCATCAGTCAATTATATATATATATATACTATCTATAAATTTTTTTTTCAAGAAATCACATTTATTACTAATTTTGTAAGGGTTATACATGAATATTATATTAACATCTAATTATACATCTATCTCACGTGCAAATCCAACCCGTGAAATATTTCTTTTCATAAATACGTAGTGTTAACAAGACTCTGATGTCATATTATATTATAAACAACTATCTCATCTAAAAGAAGTTTAAACTATCATAAAACAAAATTATTTAAGATTAGTTTCTTAACGTTATACAAGAATTAAAAAGAATTCTCCTAATGATGTTTATATTACTACCGCCTTAAGAAAACAAAGATTCGTTGAGACATAGGATCCCAAACATATATATATATATACGTAGGCAGTGTTGTGAAACTATAGAAGAACAAATGTGAATGAATTGTAATGTATTTAAAACCCCTTATTTTGTACCAGGTTGCATGCCCCACACCTTATGAAATTATGGCCCTTTAATTTACTTTTTCTTGTTCCTTATTGACTCCGAAAATTGCTTACCTAAAACGTTGAATTCACTATCCATTCAATGTCAAGAAAGAAAAGAGCATTAGGAAGTATTAGAAAAATCTTCTTTTGCCTAGCTAGAACCTTTTCTTTTAATAGGGCCTGGGCTCAACTATTAGGCAAAGCCCAATTTGAAGAATATGACCTTACTGATTTGGTTTGTTAAGCCCAATTCATGTGTCTCTGGAAAAGCTGGGCCCACTCCCTGGGGCAGCATTTCTGCTTTTATGCTGATATGGCACTGAGATGGGACCCACCCCACCCACCACACTGGTCTCCAGCTGCAAACGAAATCACTACTACTTGCGGTTGCGGAAGATGACTCTCTCTCTCTCTCTCTCTCTCTTTCCCCATTGCTTATTGCTTTCTGAGTTTGAACCCAATACAACTCTCTCTATCTCTCTCTCAACGCTCCAATTCCAAATCCCCGTAAAAGTGGAACAAGATCCCAATCTCTCTTAATCATCAACGGAAAAAGTAGGAAAAATAGTTCTTGGGAAATTCCATCTCAACGACTTCATAATACAATGAATCACCTATGTTCATAACCGCAAACCTCTATATTTCTTTTCTTTTTCTCTAAGGTCACTCTCTCTGCTTATTGTACTGTTTGATTGGCATGATGATGTCTTTGTAGTGTAAAGTTTGAATCTTTTGGCTCTTGTCTAAGTAAAGATGGAGGAGCCCTTTATATTATTTGGTGTGGGGGGGGGTTGAATAGTACGTGTTGTGTGTGTAGATTAGAGAATATTGATTCTTTGGTTATAATCTCACTGACCCTTTTGTTTCTTTTGCTCTTTCCAGTGATAAAGTTGTGGGTTTTTATTTGGTTGGCTCGCCTAGCAAGGCTGGGCGTTTTTTTCCCCCTCTTTGGCTGGCCAGAGGCAGAAGCAATTCTGGGTCTTCAGTTCTTTTGAGGGTTGAAGTTGCGCATTGGATTCTTGTTAGCATTATTAAAAAGCCTTCTGATTCCAGTTTGGTTTTAACTTCAAATTACATATAGAGAAAATTTGGGCTTGGTTATCTAGGATCAGTACATAGATTTTCGAGGTAATATAACAGTAGGAATTGTTTTGGTGGGGTCATTTGTTTATAATTTAGTCAGAAAGTTAGGCAGAAGGTTGGAGTTTGGTTTAGGTTTGAATAGGTGAATTTTCAATGGCAGGGGAAAATCTTGATGTGGTGAACATTGATCTCAATGTGGGACCTCTTGATAATGCAAGTGATGGTGGTGAGCAAGGATCTGGAACTTATACTAATGTTTTGATGAACTTGGACAATTGGTTGCCTGTTCCGAGGGCCAGGGGAATTTTCAGGCATAGGAGCCGAAGACGGTCCTTGGGGAGGCAACTTCCCGTCCAGCCTGAAACAAGAAACCTGGGACGGGAATTAATTGGAGGAATGGAACAGCAGACGGGTGAGGGTAGTGTTACTACTGAGGAAAGGCCTATTGAATTGACAAAAGTGTTGGAGAATGGCAATGCTTATGTGGAAAATGACGGTATTGATAAGAAGGATGATGATGGGAAAAATAATGGTGAAGAAAGTAGCTTTTTTGATTGCAACATATGCTTGGATTTGGCCAGGGATCCTGTTGTTACTTGTTGTGGTCATTTATTCTGCTGGTCCTGTCTTTATCGGTGGTTGCATCATCACTCAGATGCCAAGGAATGTCCTGTTTGCAAGGGGGAGGTCACGGTAAAGAATGTGACCCCGATTTACGGGCGGGGTAATGATATGCAGGAGCCAAATGTGGATTGCAATCTGATGAAGATTCCTGTCAGGCCCCAGGCCCAGCGTGTTGAGATCTGGAGCCGAACTCTTGGGATTTCTACTGGAGTCGAGCAGGCTGAGAGCAGGGTTCGAACTCATGAGGTGGATGATGTACTGGAGCTCATGGGTGCATTTGTTTCAAGATGGAACAGAGAACACACTCCTCAAGTGCCGTCTGATGGTGCAGTCGGCTTAACTGAAAGCAGCCCGCCTAATGACGAGGCCACGGATAATGGCCAGCTTTCATCAATGTCACGTATTAGCAGAAGGAATTCTCTTGTAGCAGCTACATTTTCTGACCTTACATCTGGCGTAAACTCTGCTGGGAGCCCAGCTGCTGAAAGATTTGTCGAATCCCATTTTGTCAGCAATCCATTACGAAGAGGTCGGCCTCGTTCTGATGATCAGGATTCTATATCCAGTATTGCTGGTATTATACACTCTGACAGCCAAACCGTGGACAATACAGCTGAAATCGACTCCATACTAGCCCGTTTTGATTATTATTCAAGAAGAGACGATGCAGCAAGAATTTCAGATGTTGATAGTGGCGATTCCGGTGCATCTAGGAGGCGGAGATTGAACTGAATCAAGACACTCATAGGTTTAGGGAAAACCACAAGAACCTAGACATCTTAGGCACGTTTAAAGTACCTTTTATCTAGTCGCTTCGTATCGGATCTTGCAAGGCATTACATCCTTGCTACATTCTGTAAACTCTAAAAACCTTTCAAATTTTCATCACTAGATTAATAGTTGAATCTATAAATAAACCTTGTCCTGTGAATCTGCTTAGATGATCTCTTGAGTTTTGATCATTTCAGACACATGGTTTCATCCGAAAATTGCAAATACTACATGCTGTTACTGCTACTTTTATCTTGATATGTGGAGCTAATAGAGAGGTCCGAATTCTTATAAGAGGGTTGGACTCCGGGGCCTTGGATACATGTCTCGTGTTGACATTCGGCCTGGTTACTGTAGGAAATGTTCCAAGCCCAAGTGGTGAAGAAAACAAGGTTAACATACATGAACAACAGGCTGGCCTAGACACAAGTAGAAACTGGATCAGCTTCTTGATCTGGGCTTTTGAACTTCTATTTAACCCATAAATCAAAGTTGTAATAAATCGTTTCTTAAGTTCGATCCACTCCTTGTCTTGTCAAACAAAATTACAAACAGATTCTAGATTATTTTGTGTTTCAAATTATTTAACTAGTGATACTTGAAACTTTCCCTATCACAGTATCTAACTATATATATATATATATATATAGTTATTTTTTTTTTATCTTAACAGTTTATCAATTCAATCAATATTTTAAGAATAGTAAATAATTAATTACAATAATTCAATCAATACATAAATATTACTGTATTTCAATAACCCATATAAAATGAAAAAAACACTCATACGTCCGGTAGACTTGAACTAAAATTTTCAAATTTATTTATGAGACCTCCATTTTAACCTCAACCACTAATCTAATACATCATTGAAAAATTATATTCCTTCAGTGATGCAAATCCATTGAAGTTTACTAAGAAAAATTAAACAGGTAAAATGAGATAAACTGTTTCAAATTAGAGAGGGTAAATATATAGAATTCAGTTCTTCATTTGAAAAAGAAAAATCTTAGATGGGGATCTTCTCATTAAACCCTCTTAATAATCAGCACACAAAAGTAGTGGGTGAGGCAGCGAAGGTGGGGGTGGGGGTGGGGAGTCGGCCGCCGGTAGTGCCAATAACACTACCTTAAATTAATTAGAGCAAACGTAACATTAATTATTGCAAATGCCCTCTAATAATCCATTTTCCAGTTTTTGAGGAAAAAAGTGTATTTTACATATATATATATATATATATATACATATAGGTCATTAAATGCTACACCAAAGTTAATAATTTTTTGTTGGTTTAATTAATTTTGTCGTCATAGGTACTCTTCACTTTCATTTCTAGGGTTAACTATATAATGTCATGATTAGTCAAAATTTAATGCCATAATGCATCCATAATTCACTAATTTTACTTGAGTGGCTGCCTAATAATGTGTGGGCTCTTAATTATTAGGCATGTAATTAGCAATTAGTGTTGTTGGTTTGATCTTCACTAATTAATTAACTAGATTAATAGTAGTAATTCTTGGTTTTTATGCTTTACACATCTGGTTTTATTCATTTAAGCAATGATCATATCACAATTAATTGTCTCCCACCAATACTTATAAATCATTTCAAGATTAATCGACATCCCAAATTATTGATTATGATCTGTTTGATTAAGTTTAATTGTATATCGATTGATTAAATTAAAATTTATATTAAATAGTAATGATCGTTGATGGGCACGACACAAACATAAATTAATATATTTAATTTAAATAATTTGGTTAAAGTTGAAAAAAATAATAATTATGATGGAGATTTTAGGTTTACATATAATTACCTTGGATTTTTGGAATTGGTTGTCCTTATCTTAAAGTCACACATGATTATGATGACATTGGAGATTACAACAATGATGGAAATTAACAAAGTGGTTAAGATGATGATGATGATGATGATGGAGTTAAAATGCTTTGCCTTAAAAGTGTGAAGAGTAGAAGAAAAGGGTTGAAATGGCTGGCCATAAATTAGGAATTTTTATTTTATTTTTTAAAAAAGAAAAAAGAATTATCATGATTGACTATAGACCACACGAGGAAAGGCGTATGTGCTAAGGGAACTTGGTCAAAAAATAAACTCATCATTGCCAAGAAAAAAATAAAATTGTCATTTTCTATTATTTATTTTTGCTAAATTGCCTTTTAATAAAGCAAGAAAAGTCAGGGAAAGATTTTCAATCTTTGCCCTTTACCTCATCATCATCAATCTTTTCCTTTTACCCACCTATTTTTGGTGGGGAATCATTCTTATCATTTACATGCTGAAAATTAATATTAATTGATTAATTAATTAATAGTATTAATTCTTTTCCTATTTGATAATTAATTAATATTTGTGTATTTAAAAGAGTCAAACATTAATTTGTGTCAATCATGAATTTATTATCTTAATTAATTAGTTCATAAGTGACGCACCTCCTGACTCTCGGTTCAAACTACTCTCCGTTGCTCCTTCATACAGACCATCAAACACACAATATGATTGTGCCAAGGATGTTTCGGATGCTTGGAGTAGCTTTGTTTCTGATAATACAGAGAGGACTCTTTAGAAATTTGGGAGCTATCGGCTTGGCTTTGTCCAGTGGATAAAAAGTCCTTTGGTAATTTTCATAAGAAGATTAAATACATTGAGGAACGTATAGTGAGAAGCTCCAGAAAATTACACCTACTACTGATATTCTCATAGAAATTCGAGACTGCAAAAATGAGATTGAGCGGTGCTTGGCTCAGGAAAAGATTATGTGGAAACAGATGGGAAAGGCCGAATGGCTCGGAGAAGGGGATCGAAATACCAAGTTTTTTTACATAATTTTGCATCTTACAAATTTAAGAGGACTTCTATCGATAAACTTTGGAATGAACAAGGGGATTGGAGTTATGAGAAGTTGGATATCTAGGACATCATCTCATAATATTTTAATACCCTAAGGTCATTGAGGACGTGGTTAGAACTGTTTAATCTAAGATTACCTCTTATATGAACCAGACGCTCAAAGAGCCCTTTACAGAATCTGAAGTTGTGGCATCCATCTCGTAGATGTTCCCTTTCAAATCACCCAGACCTGATGTCCAAGAAAGGGGATAAGACAGGGTATGCAGAGATCAAACTCGATACGAGCAAAGCTTATGACAAGGTAGAATGGAGGTTCTTGGAAAGCATGATGATCAGGTTAGGATTTCTTGATCGCTCTGTTCGTTTTGTCATGTTACTAGTGTCTTCTGTTTCTTATTCACTTGTTTTAAATGGTGAGGAGTTTGGTCATGTGTGTCCACAAAGGGGACTCCGCAAAGGGGACCCCTTGTCCCTTTACCTGTTCCTATTTTGTATTGAGGCGTTGAATTGTCTTTTTTGTGATGCTCAGAATATTAAGGTCATTAAGGGGATTCGAATATCTAGATCTACTCCATGTATCTCTCACTTAATATTCATTGATGATACTCTAGTTTTTTGTGAGGCTACTGTTGGAGCTATGCAGGCGATATCCCACATTTATGCAGGTACGAAGCTGCTTCAGTTCAAAAGGTGAATCTCGCTAAATCTTGCATAGTCTTGAGTAGCAACGTTCCTGCCACAGCTTGCTGGCTACTTGGTGCTGAACTTGATGATGATGCAGTCCCAAAATACGACAAGTATGTTGGATTGCCTACAGTATGGGGACGATCCAAAAAGGAGATGTTTGATGGTATCCGGATTAAAATTTGGAATCTCATCCAGGGCTAGAACTCCAAGTTTTTATCTCAGGCAGGCAAGGAATCCTAATTAAAACGGTGATTCAATCTATTCCCTCCTACGCCATGTCGTGCTTCAAATTGCCTCTCACCTTTGTGTGTGAATCAGAAAGCATGATAGCTAATTTTTAGTGGAATAATAAAGGCAATAGTAGGGCACACTGGGTTGCTTGGAGAAAGTTGTACATGAGTAAGGGGTCTGCAGGGTTGGGATTTCGGCAACTTGTGGTATTTAATAATGCCCTACTTGCCAAACAAGCATGGAGAAGCATCTAGAACACGAAATCACTGGTTGGCTGCTTGCATAGTGCGAAATATTTCTTCAATGCAAGACTCGGCTCTAGACCATCTCTCACATGGCGGAACACCCTCAGTACTAGAGGGTTGGCTATAGTAGGAGCATGGTGTGAGGTTGGTAATGGAGCACGGATCAGAATTCAGGAGCATTCGTACAAAGAAATGTTAGTAGTATAAGCATGCTTAAAAAAAAAGAAGAGTTTACTCTATGCCTGTATGGAGCTGGGGTTTTCTAAAGGTGTCTGTTTGAAACAAATCTTATGAGTCTTCATGAGAAAAGCTTGATGGCAGCCTTTTGTGCATACTCGGGTGTGGTTTTATTCTTTTGCAAGAAAATGTTAATAATAGAGACGTGTCTATCACGAATAGGACTTTTATGCTTACACGGATCAAGAATTGTGTGTCTCCTCAAAAGAGTGCTTATTCAAAGCAAGACTTGGGGCCTCGCCAAAGGAGCGATAAGGTATCTGCTTAAAGTAGGGTTTTTTGTGCCTGTATGAAAGACATGGCTTTCTGTGCCTGAACAAGATAGAGTTTGTGCGCCTCCTCGGAGAAAGACCTAGGTACAAGCTCGAAGAAGGGCTTGGATGCCTACTCAAGGATGTCTAGAGTGCCCCCCACAAAGGAGCGCTTCAAGGGGTCCATGGATGAGGGTTTTTTACTACAGGAATAGAGAAGTTCTCATCCTAAAATCCTTACAAGAAAGCACATGTTATCACATTGGGGGTAGGAAAAAAGACCTCTAGGACCACTAAGTTAAAATGATGTAAATACACTTTGAGGGAAGCTCGGATGTCAATATTTTTCTAGCTAAAGGGAGTACCCTATTTCTCGCCTAAGGGGACCCCTAAGACACATCTCTACAAGCCTAGGAGTTCTTGCTGAGGCTTATCAATGTGGGCCCTCCAGTAGCCGGAGGTACCCTCTTACGAGAGTAGATGCTCCTACCTTCTCCCAGAGGGGAGGTCCTGTCCGAAAGTTTCTTGCACATTAAAAAATTAGGTTAATAGGGACAGTATATTATGTGATGATAATGGTGGAACTGCTGAAGTTAAGACCTGAACAGAGGTAGTAATCATCTAGTGGGAGTCCTCCAATAGGAGAGGGATCATCTTCAAGAAGCGGTGTCTAAGCAGGTGTTAGCTTCGATATTAGTAGCTTCTATTCTTATCACATCTTGGTCGGTGTTCCCGAAAACGGCGCCAAGATGTGAGCAAAAAAGAGTGCTTGAGTTAACTAGGAGTAAATATAGTGAAATAAACTGCTAGGAGAGAAAAGAGTGTAAATGAGTGAATTAGGAGTGTTATATTCTTGTTTTTGTATACAAAGAAGAGATTGATGTTAAAGTAAAGCTCTAAGTACGAAATTACAATATTTCTTTTAGCTAAAGTAGTAATTTGAAGATAAAAGTTGTAGTATGTAGGCTCAAGTTGTAGTCTAAAGGTAGAAGTTGTTTTCTCTAGTTGGGGGAGCTCTCTATTTATAGGCAACCATAAATTGATTAGAAAATATCACGGATTTGATGGAGTATGATCTCAAAGTGATTTGAAAGGCTTGAATCCCCAATGAATTCAGTGAAAGTCCCGAAAAGATCTCCCCGATTTCTATAGAGGGTTATCTCTTGGAGGTTGGAGGCCTGCGATTCTTTGGGGCGGTTGGAGCCTGCTACGGATGAGGATATCTTCCTGAATTTCAGAAAGGTGATTGAGGATACACCTTCTGATCCCAACCGGAGTCCAAGCTTTTAGGGTTTATAATTTACTTTTAACTGTAGGCGCCACGTCTCTCGAGGGACTTGTTGATCCTTACCTGATTCTGTGAGGTGTGCCTTTAGAGTAACTATGCGGATGCCACCTAGGCTACCTGTGAGCACCATGTGATATGGACTTTGACTTTTGGCAGGGACTTGCATATTGGCATGCGAGACTTTTATAGGCATCAATAATATTCAGTCAAACCTAATAAATGAAAATACTGTAATTTGAATTTGTAAGTTATTTTTAATAAATGATAAGATTGACAGCCTTGAGACTTCAAAATTAAAACGGTAGCATATTCGAGTCTTACTTATAGCAATACGAATATTATAAGTTTGAATTAATAGTTTTTTTAACCATTTTAAATATTTATTTTAATTGAAAAAATAATGATGTAATTCGACAAAATATTTTTTTTTAAAAGGAAATTAACTCTCCCTCTCTCTCTCTAGCCTTACAATTATTGGGACAAATGCGTAGAAGTAGTATGATTATGTGAGACATGCATTTATATATACTACATCATTATTAAAAAAAATTATACATATAATAGCAGATTATAGAGCAACATGAAAACAGGAGGCGATATTTGTAGGGTTCTTGTCCCTTGCTTTGGGAGCAGCAAAGAGCATCCCAGGTTGATTAAAAGGTGGAAAGGCATGCATGTGAATATGTGATGATGCTAATCATTATTCTCATCATAATTATTACTACATCTACATTACATATACCTCTCTCTATATGTAGTTGTAATTAAATAGTTATAATTCAATAAAAGCATGACAAATACCTAATCATGTTGTCTCTCTCTCTCTCTCTCTCTTAAGGGGATAAAAATAAAAAATAAAAATAAAAGAGATGCTTCTATTGCATGAGAAGCTGTCTTTTCTATATATAGCTTTCATACTTAGCCAACATATCATTAATTATAATTACTTTTATCATGTGCTTTTGGGGTCTAGCTTTATCAATTACTGAATCATCATCATTATAGCTTATGTATATATATGTCCTTCATAATTTCCAATATTCTCTTTAAATTTAATTCCCAACTACTATAGTTTCTCTTTTTATGCGTTGAAAAATCATGCAATAGTAAAAATTGAAAAGAGTTATCCAGAAAAACGACTTCATATTTATAATGCTATCAATAAACTGTAGAAGTTGATAAAGCAAAACTTTTAAATTTTGACTTAAATAATTTAAAATAAAAAAATATAAATTAAAATATTTTATTCAATTTATTTTCAACAATAAATTGATGAACATTTATTTCAAACGATCTCAACACCCTCCCAAGGAACTATAGGGCATAATATTTGTCCAAATGGGCGTAATATTTTTGTTGAAATAGTTAATTTCTTGCAAATGAATGATTGAAAGTTTTTTAATTAGAAAAAGCACGCACCGAAAAATAATTAAAGAGTGAATTTTCAGTTGGATAAAAAATAAAATCAATCAAAATTTTAATAATTTATGCGGATACTACAAAAATATGTTATCACATATATCAATTATTTCACACAATTAATAAATAAAATTTTATTTCTAAATTCATTATGTGTTTTGGTGATTTAGCAGCAATATACATGCAGTTAAGAAACCTTGAAAATTGATCACAATCTTGACAACTTCTCTTGAAATAAATATATACATTTCTTCCCTAAAATGAGAAGAAGTTACAAAATTGAGTTGATTTTTGTTTTTTTTACTAATATCACTACATAAATTAATAACACATGAATTTAGATAATAATACATCAATTCAATAAATGCATCAAAATGTCGAAAGACAATAAATAAACTATAATAATTCACATAAAATGAGATAAATACTTACACAGAATCAGACAAAATACCCACACATCTGATAAAATCTGAACCCATAAGCTCAAATTTATACATATAACTTCAATTTTAACCTTAATCACTACACCACAATATCATTGATAAATAAAGTTGATTAAAAATCTTGAATTTCAAAATTAATCAAAGGACAAAGAGGAATTGCAATGGGAAATGGTAGGGTTTGGTGAGGCCTAGGATGAGGATGTCCCTAACCCTAATTAAAAGCTGGTAATTACAGCTGATGATCAAACACTGCAGGAAATCCAAATGTGTATTTACATTCACAAGATGTACTCAAAATCCAATTCCTTGAACTCTTCAAACAAAAAGTGACGCTGTCATCATTACAGATTTGACTAACCCTTCTTCATTACCAATTCCCCATGGACCTTTTTCTTTTTTCCTCTTAATAAAAAACAAAATTAAATCCAAAATCACATATTTATAAATATTTGAATCTTATCTTTAATTTTCAAAACCAAACATCTTTAGTTAATGCTCAATTAAAACAAAATAAATCTAAAAGAAGGGTTGGAACAATGCAATTGCAAAAATTAAATAAGAGTTACTAAAATATATACTTTTTCGCAATTTTTATACTATTTTTTTAAAAAAATAACAATAAACATCATTACTTTAGATGAGACAACATAAAAGTAAATAATAAGTCATAGAAGCTAAATATATAAATTTCATTCATTTTTTTTTTTGTTGAATATCAATAAATTCAATAAATTTTAATTAATAAATAAATTGCTTATTGGATAGAAATAAACTTTAAAGTAAGATGTAAATTTCTCTAATTACGAAAATTTTATGTTTAATTATAATAAATTTTTATAAAAAAAATAGTAATATTATTATATTATAAAGAAATATATAAAATGAATTAAGCAGCATAAAAAGAAGAAGTAATGTATTTAATCTTGAGAGGGAAAGTGGAATCAGAAAATCTTGGTACTGCTTATTCTGATTTGATGTGACGCTGACGCTGCCTTCCCTCTTGTTTGGTTGCGGAGGCACACACCCTGCCCCCAACAAATCATCCCATTATGATCATCAGATCTTTCTAAGTAAATGCATTGCATGCCTCTTCACAATTTCAACCACCCCTACCCCTACCCCTACCCCTGCCCCTACCTCCTCTTTTACACTTTATAATTTAATTCAATTAATCAAATATATTCACCAATAATATTAATGATTACTTGATTTAATATATATATATATATACACACACATTCAAAGGGTTAGTCTTTAAGTGATTGAGAAAAACTTTCATCACTAAAGGGGTGATTGTTTTTATGTTAAATACTTTATATCATTGACGGACAAAATATAATTTAAAATAAAAATTGCGTCACTTAATATATATTGTGCGATAAAAAATTATGAATGCAGCTTGTTTCGCCAGAATGTTTGTCGTATTATTTGCCTTTGTATGATGAAAAGTGGTCGAGCGTATGAGAAATTCAGTTGCTCGATAAAGTTTGGCAATAAGGCTAAAAAAATAAATAACATATATATAGGTTTTCATGCAAAAACTAGTTAATAAATTATATATTAGTCAAAGTGTTGTTTAGGATGATTATATAACACCCTCAGATTTATAGTTTATTTATACAAATCACTACATATTTTTTAAAAAATATGAATATATTCATCATCCATCATAAACTTCAGTATCATTTATATAAACCATTCTTATTTTTTAAAAAATTATGAATACAGCTTCAAAACATCGACATTATTACCAAACTATCACTGTTTTTTTTTTTTTTTTTTGTTGCCATGAATGATTTATGTAGCTACGTAAAGCGATAGAGATGGTTTGTGTAAGGAAATAATAAATCAGACGATGTAAATATAATTACTTTTAAGTATTATGATCTCGATCACAAAATAAATGGATTTAATCCGCTAGTGTATATTAATTAATAATGATGGGGGATTAAGAGAGCAGCTATGAAAAATGACAAAAATATCCTTGAAATAAGCCAATATTACAAGAGAGTACCCAAGGATCCAATATCGGTGGGTCAGCATATCGGGTTGAGTCTCTGATCGTGATATGGATCCACGACCCGACCCAATAAACTTTTTACCAAGACTTTCGAATCGGGAAGCGGGTCTTGACTGCGTCTGCGATCCAACCCTAAAGACCCATACTCATAGACAGTTGATCTACACATTCTTGGGCTAGGATGACGACACATGGCGCAATACAAGTAGACCTTTTAAAAACATGTAAGTGGATTCACGCAGGCACTATAAATATCCTATGTTCAGTTCAATATGATAAGACATTAATTATACTTATAACCCACTTTAGATCTTCTCAACTCGCATTTCTATTTATCTGATCTCAAATACCTCACATGATTTAAGTATTGGAGGATTTTGGATGGGGATTATCTCACGAACCTAAGGATTTTGCTCTCTTTTCTTAGGTCTACTATACTTTCAAGGATGCAAGATGATTGACGATCTAAAAATCAGGTTAAATAATAATTTTAAATATATTTATACATGCAAAAGAAAAAACACTCACTATTTTGGCGGACAGAAATTCATTTCATATTATTAAGTTGAGGATCAGGAGTGAGAAAGCAGATTATCAAATTGCTATTTACAATTATGAATATTATTTATAACAATATTCCGGTTGTATAGAGTGTAAGTTGAAAGGACAAGAGCATGGGGTTTTCAATCACTCGGTAATTATTATTTCCACGTTTTTGTTGTTTGCTAGTGTATGTATGATGCAATCTGCATTGTATACTCTTCACAGTCGACATACTATGCGTATAAATACACTACATACATGTACATATACATACAAATACAAATGTACGTATACATGGATGCAGAGAGAGAGAGAAGAAATGATTACTGGAGCGGAATTTGTCTGCTTAGGGCGGTGCAGCGGCTGTCCCCATCTGAATTGAATGCTCCCCCCATCCCCCCACCCCCATATCCATCACTTTTCCACTGCTTCGCGCCGAATTATACCTCTCATGCACCCCCCACTCCAGACCCCAATTACTAGGCCTTGTTGTCTTAACTCGCACGCGTCTCTCACGTGATCTCTGTGCTATTTATTTAATCTCCTCCCTCCTCTCACGTTTGGCCTTTTGCTATTCCATTCCTATCACATCAAATTAATAATCAACATAAATTGTAACTTTATGTTTGGGGTCAAATAATTGATTTTGTAAAAATTAATAACTATTTTTTTATTGTATTCTCGTTTATGTTTCAATGATTTTTGACCAAATGAGAGTGTATATATATAAATATATCTTTTCTTGATTTTTTCTGGGACATTAATCGTAATAAAAATTTAAGTCAATTTAATTATTGTTGTTGCTAAAAAGAATCTTGAAATGTTATATAGTTTAGGAGCAGCAAGTAGAGAAGTTTGAAGGGGTGATTATATATATGGTGTGAATTAATTAAGGGTCTTTTTGGCATAATCAAGTAGTTATTGTCATACAATAATAGTGTGAGAATAAGAGAGCATCACCTACATTAAAAGCCCTTTTTTAGGGGCAATTTAAACTCTCCTTTTCTTAATTCAAATTATAATTGTGACATTTTACATAATTTACGGCTTAAACTTTGATTGTATTAATAAAATAATTAGAGTAAAATTATGCATAATTTGTGAATTAAAAAGGTAGAGAAACACATTCTTGATAATATTATTGTTGATACGGTTTTTAATAATAAAAAGAAAGTTGATTGAAGATGGTAGAAAATGGTAGATGTAATGATTGGTGAATATATGAAGAGTTGGGTAATTGGTGGGTGCAGACTGCACTACATACGTATTATGATGCTTCTTTCCTTATCATTGTCTCTTCACTTTTTTCAATATTAATTAATGTTTCCCCAATACTATAATATGCATCAAACATCAAAAGATTAAGAATCACGTTATAATTATATACTATGAATGTATTGCTATTACAAAAAAACATGTCTAAGATAGATGTAAAAAGTATCAAGTAATGTGGAAATGCATGATTGGTAAATGTTAGATTGGGAGTGTTAGGTTATGATGAAAGGGTGCATGAGGCTGAAATATTGCAATCATCCCAAAAGCATCACACATCTGCCTCCTCTACTCTCTAGATGTTGGGGTTGGGGTTGGGGTTGGGAGGTTTACTTTTAATTACCACCTTCTTCAATAAAAGCCCTCACGCGTGTGGGACCCACTACCATTCTCCAATTTTTAATGTTATTTCTCTTAAATTTCATAATGAAATATTTTGAACAAGTCAGAAAATACTAATTACTATTCCCCGAAATTACAATTGAAAGACGAAAAAGACCATAATGATAATTTATAATATATAGCTGATGTTGGAATTATTTTTTAAAATTAAATTACGATTTGCGATATGATATTAAGATATTATTTATATAATGAGAAAATTACTTACACAAAGTAAAAAATTACAATTATAAGTCGTTGATGCTTTTTTCTTTCTAAAAAAAGATGAATTTTCTAGAATGATAAATTAAGCACGATTTTTTGTCATGGGACCTCTTTTTTTAAAAGTAAAATCTGGTCAAGTTGTCTGCCTAAGTAAAAACATTTGGTTGGCGGTTAGTTATGGTCAAAATTCGTGTTTCTCGGACAACGCTTTTCATTTTCTTTACCAAACTGCTGCGTCCTTCTCTTTTTTATTAGTTAGTTTTCGGAACAAAATTACTTTCCAACAATTATATTCACCAATTTATATATAAATATTATATTCGATATAAAATTTTGTATTAGTAATTATTTTAATATTTTAGGGAAAAATAATAATTAAATTGATCAATAATTGCAAAACATTTATTAAAATATATATATATATATAGCTACTTTTGAATGAATTTAGGACAGCAAGCAATGTGTGCAGGGAAGCGTCGATCAGGTTTCAGAGTCAAATCATTTCAATTCCTGTCAATTAATTTTTCTTCGAGTTTGATGCCCCGCCCCCGAACCCCAAAAAGTTATTAATTGTTTGACCGGATTACAAATTTTTAGACTGTGAATTCATTGTTAGGTATGAAACAATTCCATATTAATAAATATTTATTTTTAACTACATTTATAACTTTTATAAATCAATTAATATATAATGATAGCAAAAATCTGCCCAGTCGATCTTTTTAGTCTTACCATCAATATTAAATAATTTAATAATTAACAAGACTTAATATTCTGATTAAACACTATGTTGTGAACAAAATTAATTAAAACACACGCATAAATCGAGCATATGATCAACATCATTTCGCATGCTGAATCAATATAATATTAAAAAAAAATGAAGTATTTATAGTTGGATTTCAATTTTGTTATGGTTATTAATGTTAATGTTTATTAAAGAAATAATTATTTTTTAATATAAAATATTATATTGTTTTTCTATGATTATTATGAGTTGGCCCTATAGCATCTAGTATTTACATTATGGTTTGCAATTATGCAATCAAATCTTGAAAAAGACACCTTTTTTGGGGGTTTGGGGAGGGGGGGGGGCGCTCTTTATGTACTCATTGTTTGAAAGAGGCGTTTGTGGAATCAATTGATTATTTGAACACTCAATGATCATATGGACAATGCATGATAAGAAATAAAGAGAAAACACAATTCATAACAACTCAAGGTACCATTAATCAATTGTTACCTCTTTTATTGCTACATCTCCTATTTTTCTTTCTCTCTATTCTCCTTAATTTTATTACATATCAAACTAAATTTTTAATTATTGCACAATTATTAATCAACCATGTGTTATCCCTTTCCATCTATATTTTCTAGTCGTCTATTTAAAAGTGTAGATTCGCCAAACCTAACAAATTATTCAAAAATTAAAAAAACCCGAGTCGCCTAATTGCCAAATTGCTTTCGATGAATCCGAGTCATTTCTTTTACCAATGAATATATTTTTATTTCGATGCTATGATAAAAAAAGAATTTTCTAAAAATTTTATTGTTTGAAAATATAGAATCGATAGTAATATTTAAAAAAACACAAGTACTTATATATTTTTATTTAGATATTGGGGTAGAAATGTATGATAACCTTTACACCCACCCCAAAGAGAAAATGATGAACTTCACAACTTGCGGAATGTTTGTCTCCAAAGCTTGTAATACATCTGAATAACACTATAATTAAAGTATGTATTTATATAGGAATCCTTATAATTATTAATTATAGAACCAAAATCAAATAAAATAACAAAAAATAATGATTGCACTTGTTGGACAAAATCAATCCCTTGTCTCCACAACCCTTTCTTTCTCTCTCTCACACACAACACACACCAGCAGCACATAGTCATGGGTATAAACTGGTGTGTAGTACTAGCAGCAGTATATTGATAATATGCATTCACGTGTGCTTTTTTGTCAACCCTCATTTTATTTTTTTTGGGAAATAATTATATATATATATATATTTTGCATAAGGTAATAAATTATATTTAAAAGAATTCAAGAATTTGATGAGTGGGGTTAATTAAGACTCTTTTTAAACTCGGACAGACCCTCTTACCCATTCCCCATTCGTCTCTTTCTTCGGGTTTGGCTCTTTCTACTCTTTCACCTTTTTGATGGAGTTGGCTTTGAGCTTAGGCGATACCCCGAAACCCTTTTCACTTCTTGAGAAATCCCAGAAGATTCTTGGCAAGGATTTAGGGTTCTGCATGGGCATGGCTGTCGGAAAATCTGATGCTGAAAACAACAGCAGATGTAAAGAAACTACCGGGTTATTCTCTGCAGATGATGATCAAAGAAGATCAGATTCTTCGTCAGATCTACCGGTTCAGCTTGATCTTCTCCCTTTCTCTCCGGTCCACAGAAGTCACCCTTCCTCACACAAGTTCCCTTTCCCATGGCTTACTGAAAAATGTAATTAAATAAATGCCGTTTTAAATTTAACCCTAAAATGAATCTCCCTTTGCTGTTTCATATGTAATGTTTTGATATTTCTTCTTGAATCAATGTGTGTGTGCGCTTTGCGGCATGCGTATAAGAGTATCTGAGATGGATTGAGAATTGGTTTAATTAGTATATACTTTTGACAGTGGGTGGTGATGGGGTGGAGGGAAACATGAGGCGAGGTGGAGATGAAGGTCATGATCAAGAAGGGGCGTCACTCTCATCACCAAACAGCGCGGTTTCATCATTTCAGATGGATTTCTGTCATGTGTTGAGAAGTGGGAAGAGAGATTTTGAGCAAATTACTAGTGCAGGTCATGAAGCTGCAGATAGAGGGACTTGCTCAAGAGGAAGCGATGAGGAAGAAAACGGCATGTTGGCCAGGAAGAAACTCAGACTCTCCAAAGAACAGTCTGCCTTTCTTGAAGAAAGTTTCAAAGAGCACAACACCCTCAATCCTGTATGTTTCAAAGAACATAACCCCATCTCATCTTCATCTTCTTCTACTTCTTGTGTACATGCATGGGCAATTTGGTAATTTACTTCTTCATGTGGTTGACTCTTCAGAAACAGAAGCTTGCTCTTGCAAAGCAGTTGAATCTTCGTCCTCGCCAAGTGGAAGTGTGGTTCCAAAACAGAAGAGCTAGGTAAATAATCATTAATGAAACACGACTTTTTCTTTTAAACTATATATAATTATGTGTAGAGTTTCTTGATAATCGTGTAAGACTTGATTAATGATATGGATATGTGTTGGGCAGGACGAAGTTGAAGCAGACGGAGGTAGACTGTGAGTATTTAAAAAAGTGCTGTGAGACACTGACGGAAGAGAACAGGAGGCTGCAGAAAGAGCTTCAAGAGTTGAGAGCTCTCAAGGCTTCTCAGCCTTTCTACATGCAACTTCCCGCTACAACTCTCACTATGTGCCCATCTTGTGAAAGGGTCGCCACCACCACCACCACCACCACCACCACCTCCTCCGCCGCTATCAACAACCCTTCTAAACTCTTTTCACTTTCACCTCCCCATCAGCCTGCTTCTAATTGATATTATTATTAGTTAAAGACTAGGAATTAAAAAGAAAGAATCAATGTGGTAGTTTTTTCTTTTCTTTTCTTTTTTTTTTATAAATGTGGTTTTGTGTATATAGTTGAGGATTTTGACCATATATTCCTTGAATGATTATTTGATTTGTAATGGCTGCTGTTATGATGGTTTGGAAGAGAGCACTCACAGTTTGACTCAGAATGTAAACCAGGTTTCCATTTACAACAAACTAACCTATTTTATGTTGTAAATTCTAATTATATATGTATTATATGATTTATTATATTTATATATTAATAATTTAGATAAATAAATAAATTAATTGTTATAAAAAAACCGTACACTATTGTATAAATAGACATATACACAAATATTTATAAGATTTGAATTCGAAACTTGAATACATCATGATCATATTGTAACCAAACTGAACTTAAATCGGCATTTTTGTAATTCTAGATAAATTAATTTCACTCTCGAAGTTTTTAGTTGTCAAGAATGAAATCCAATGGAGAAAAATGGGATGATAATGATTATATAGTTTCATTATTACTCATCACAATCATTACAATGATGATGTTATAATATTGATTGAGACTGTCCCCCTTCCTCCCCTCCCCCACCCCCCCAAAAAAAATCCTCAATTTTTCAAAATTTGAGTGTGAAAAACATTATCGGTGACGACTGAATGCATGCCAATAAAGAAGCAAATCCAAATCCAATTAATCAACACATGAGCTACCCAAATGAGACCAATCCTTCAAATTTCCACAACATAATGCTTCTTATTTAATGGACATTCACTCCATATATAAAATTCTCCCTATTAATTATCAAGATTCATTAAAAATTCTTGCAAGGGAAACATAGAAGAAAGTGTGGTTTATCTTGACCATTCAAAATCTATAGTTGGACTTGAAATAGGAAACACATAACCCAATATTAATTTTTGCATGTGACTTATATATATATTAAATAAAATATCAGATACAATAAAATTTAAAATAAAAAATTCAATCCTAGTAATTAAAATCACCTCAGCTCTATATTTGATTTCGAACCATAGTTTTAATTAACTACATTAATTAGTAAGTACGAAAGTTTGGCCAAAGTTGGTAGGCCGTCCAACTAATTACAATAATTTAAAAATAAAAATAAAAAACTAGGGACAGGCTGAAATTTTCTAGTACGTAATAAAACTTTAGATTTGAATATTTACCAAAAATAACATCAATTGATTAACATTTAACAGTTAGTGTTTTGGGTTGGTTTACATACTAATCTTGTAATTAGAGCAATTGCATTTAGTTGAAGAAATTGGAAATTAATTAATTAACGATTAATATAATATTTAAGTTTGAAGTTAGAGTAAAATTAACATGGTATAGAAGCAACATTGATGGAAAGAATTAATTCTCCTAATACTTTACAAACACGTGTATTCAATCTATCTTTTTACGAATTCAATGTAAGAATTATATTTTTATGGTATTATTGGGATCACGCCCACTCATCTAATCCTTATAAACTTCAACATTGTCATTTCCTCACTTGTTTGTAAACAAATTATTCACTCTTACCATACTACTCTTATTCTTTGTCTTATTATTTATTTATTTATTCTTTTACTTTTTGGGGGTGGAGATGGCGGATTAAAGTTTTTGTTACGGAAATTTTTTTATATTTGTCGGGATTAGATTTAATTGAATCAAATAAATTATAAAATAATTTAAATAAGTATAATATATTTGTTATGTTGAACTGTACTCCAATCATAATATATTTATCATATGATTAGTTCAAGTTTGACTACGTTTGGTCGATCTGGGCTAAAATTTCCCGTTAATTACAAGCTCTATTCAATCTTTTACTCCATTCAGCATGTATAAAGATGAGATTGGGTATTTTATTTAAAGAAGAATATTGCACATACAACGTGTATATGTTAAATAGAATAGAAAATGGAATAAAATTTACAACAAAAAAACCTAATTGAAATTGGTAATGATTGGAAATTTGGAATTAATGTCAAAATGTTGTTTTAGAGAATGTATAACAAGTAACTGGTGATGGTCAAATATATTAAATTTTCATTTATTTCCTTTTCTAAAACTTCCCTTTCCATATTTGAGATAATATTGTAAACTAACAAGAGTTTGTAAATAATGAGGTCTACTTCAATATCCAACCAACTTTGTCTCCCCCAACATATAAAAGGCCACGAATTATAATTTTTAATTCACAAAATCATTTTGATTAGTTTATCATAAGAAACAGATAAAAACCTAATGGATTGAGCTAATTGTTAGACGATCTTTAAAAATAGTGATTTTTCAAACAATGAAAGGGTATTCGCAATTATGTCAAATCTCATTAGAGATTGTTGTAATTTACCCTAAAATAAATTGTATTTCTTCTATTGATAACTGACATTTAAATATAAATAAACAAATATTAGTTATTATTATTATTTTTTATATATTTGTTACATACTAATATGACACATAATTGATTGTGTGGCCACCAACATTTTCAAATAACATGTAATTAAGTAACTGATTGATGGCATTAATAATCACAAAAAATAAAGTTGTTGCTACATATGAATATGATTGCTCAATGGAATGATTTTGTCCCAATGTGTCGTCGCCCCATTTGGTTTTCAATTATTCTAAATGATTGTTCAGTCACCGATGCTATTCAAATATCATCACATCAATATAAAAGTTTAATTCTATTTTAAAATCTAAATGACTTAAAATCACTCCATAAATTTTAAAATTATGAATTAAATCAGACTCAATTTCAATTACCTATACATCTTTACTAATTTATGTATATATATATATATGCACACTAGTTGTAGTGCATCGTCATATCTGCGTGTATATAATACATAACTTTTAATATTTTGAAATTTATTATTATAAATAAAAATAAAGTTTGGAGTTCGACCCATTAACAGTGTCATGGATGCAGCAGGCTCAGTTGAAGGACCATTTGTAGCAAATGGGCCAATTCAATTTTCAGCCCATTCTTTAATCAGGTAGGCCCAGGTATAGATACTGGATTGGCAGAGAAATGGCCCAATATGTTGAAGGCCCATTTTTGAAATTAACTGGAATTGGTGTAGGCGCAATTGGAATCACAATGCCCAATGTCTAACAGGCGCAGGATGTTACACGACTTCTGCTGGTGGCCAAACACGCTTAAAGCCGACAATTTTGGCCTAATGAAGTCGACCGACACACAAATTGTCAATGATCCCATGTGAGGGTGGAACATGTTTGGACTAAAAGTCTCAAACTATGGTATTCACTGATTCAACATATGTTCATTCATATCAAAATCATCAATAACATTAAAATCCGTAAATTATATCATATTTGTAGTATTTTTATTATATTGACATACCATAATCCACATTATTTAATATTTCTTTTTAATCCAATCTCCCTACAATAAAATTTTTTTAATAAAAATAATTTAGGCAAGTGTCTTATATTGATTGCAAATGAATATTTCTTTGAACGATTTATAAATCTAAGATCTCTTTTCTCCATAGAGGTGCCTGAAAGGACAAAAATCATTAAGCTGATACGAAATCAAAATCACCGATTGAGTCGCAGGCTGCGGTAGAGGAGCTTTAAGGCCTTTAAATCGATTTCAAGAATATTAAGGCAAAGATAAAGGCACATATTCGTCGACAGCGATATCTATAATTAGAAGGTCGTCCATATCTGGAGTAGCTAATTATTGATTTCAACAAAGAGATCCGACAAAGATGAGCAAAATAATTAAAAAGTATTTACGATGCATTAACTTATTCTGAACAAAGAAACCAAATATTTAACATAATTACACTTTTTGCAACACGAAATTCCTGTAGCAATTCATAGAATATGCCTTTAAATCTCTCCTCCTCCGCATTTTTCGCTCATGTAAAACATATTAAAGTACAAATCTCTTCACTAATCCTCTATTCCTATCCCATCATCTATATATAATCGAACACTGTTTCTTTGATTTCTCCAGCTTGCTTCTATATGTCTGTACTCTCAACTGAAAAAAAAATAAAATAAAAAAGAGAGAAGAAAAAAGGTGTATGGCACATGTTTTAGGCTTAGGCACTGTTTCATCAACACAGTGTCCTCATGTGTGAGTATTTACTTGAGTTTCTTGAATGGTCGAGAGATTATCAACCGTTAGATCACACGTAATAGTATCGTGTGATTCAACATTGGGTGGCAGTGATCACGGGAACATATTACTTACGGCCTTTTTTGGTTCAGTTTCACCAAGAGTTCTGCATAAAGTATCTCGTTCCAAGCATCGGGAACTCCAGGGAGGCACCAATGGCTGCAGTCTTGGAAACTCAAGGGCGATCTCCTCTCCTCGTCGGATAAATGTTGTTTGCGGTATATCGATGGATGGCCGTCCTTACGATAATCTGTCATCCTCGTCACGTTGAGATAAGTTACATGAGTTTTCATTCCTCTCAGTACTTTCTCCAAAACAGTCATCTTTTGGGGGTACGGTGTGAGATACGTCTCATTCTTTATTGGCTCCGTTTCGTTGTCACATTGCCCCCCAGAATTCCACTGCCCTCCACTGCAGCAAAAGATAATATATACTACTGTGAACTTGGCAGTGCTTGTTCAATAGTTTGATCTTATATAAAAGCTTGGAGTCTTAAGAAAAGATTGCAAGAAAAGCATATTACTAACGGAAACACATGTCCATTTCTTTCACTTTTCAAGCTTTGATGACACCTAATCTACTTGCAGAAACCTCGACTCTTATGCCAACGAGGTTTACTACTTTGAGGTAATTCCACAAAGAATTTACCTGAAATGAGATGCTGAATAGCCTCTGAAGAACACAAGAGACTTCATGGGATTGATGTTGGCATCAATCCACCTTCCCCACGTCGTCAAAGCTTTCCGAAAAGCCTCGAGAACATTTAAATCCTTGTAGATATGGCTGCCCTCTTGATAATAGTCCTTCCTAAAATATACAGACAATTATTTAATATTATTGTAACAAGAAAAAATATTGCCACTGGACGTTCGTTACGCCTATTCTTAGTCAATTGTAATGGCTTTTTACCCTGTGGAAGTCTTCTCATGAGTCCACCAGTGTCCCGTATTGAACACGATGATGTCTGCATTTTTGTATTTATCGGCAGACCTGCTGATCAGATCGAGTCGAAGTGTTTCCTTTGTAGTACCATTTTTCCCTGCAACTTCCCATTCTTGAACGAGGAAAGGAGCTACGAAAAACTCCACTGTGCATTTATATTCCTGTAAAGATTACAGGAAGGTTAGAAGACTATAAGCAGATTAACAGTTAAACTCTTCAGGACGTAAAGCTTACTTCAAAGACAAAGGAATAAGAAGCTTCTGCCCGGAAATGGTGCCTGCCGAATTCTTCATAAACTTTGTTCTGATCTTTCACAGAGTTCCTCAGGATGCAAATCAGAGACTCCCACATGTTTCTGTTGAGAGAATCGCCAACGAAAACTAGTCGCTTTCCTCTCAACAATTCCAACATATGACTTCCATCCAACCTGAATAGGCAAGATCAACAAAGTCAATTTCTGCAGAAATTAAAGAAGAAGTGGATCATAATCGACATCTGTTAACAATTCTATTGCAGAAGTAAATATCGATCTCATTGGAATACAGAGCTGACGAACAAAAGTTACAAACTGAAACTTGGCCAATTAATCAATCATCCACCTTGTTTGTTACAAGACTATTAACAACAGAGAAATAACTCGAAAAAGTGGACAAAATTAGAAATTATACCGAAAACGTGATGGATCACTTCATATATCTCTCTCAAGAAATTTCTACACATAATATAGATTGAAATCTAAGAGATAACTAAAATTCATCAAGTACGGAAACTTATATATGTTTTGAAAGATAGAGAGTAATAGTAGTATGGGACACACCTTGGGAGAGTGCAACCCTTTGGCTTCCATTTGAGTTTGTGGTAACCATTATCAGGCCTACCATTGAGGAAACAGTTGAATTGTTCATCAATCAGAGAACAAGAACCAGGATTATACAGCGGATAAGAGTCATCCTTCACCCAATTCCCGTCAAACAGATCACAATTCATCAGGGACTTTATTAGATCAGCAATTCCTTGTTTCCCGGCAGAATCATTCGTCCCGTTATTTTGTTTCTTCATCAGAGAAGAAGTTAAATTCTTGACCATACCCTTCTCAGCTATTCCCACTTGTCCGTTTCCAGAAACATTTTTCTCTCCAGAGGTAGAGTTGGGAGATGAATTCACAGTCTTATTGGCGGTCCCTGGAGAGCTTGTGACCCCAATTGTGGTCTGATTCTTGACATCTGCTGACCCTTTGCTCAACTCAGAAGAGGGTGTTGGTGAGCTTGTAGTATTGTTATTCACAGTCTGATTTACAGAAGGCGTCTGTGTCAAAAGAGTAGCATTATTCGGCTTCAAGACTTCAACTTTGTGAGGTATAGCTTCATCGGAAGTCTGGTTTCCCTCAACAGGAGGCTGGTTATTCAAATTGGGTGGCAAAGAAGAGGTGTTTTGAGATCCAGCATTGCTGGTTGGTGAAGAATTGTAGGATTGTGAGGGTGAGTTTGGGAAGAAATAATTATAAATAGAAGAAAAATGAGATCTATAAGAGTCATCTGAGAAAATTGAAGAAGAAGGAGAAGAACCTTGAGAAGTAGTGGTAGTGGAGAGGGAAAAAATGTTAGTGAACCATGGAGAAGAAGAGTTAGAAGAAGGGGTGAAGGCAAGAAAAATGGTGAAGGCGATGAAAAGAAAAACAAAGGCATAGGCGAGAGTCACAGTTGGTCTTGTTCTGAGGTGGGCTTTGAGTTGTGAGAACAAAGTGGCGCCATTGATGGGCGCATACTTTGTTATATCTGCCATGTAGGCAGTGCTGGTTTTCTGCAATTCCAAGAAGTGTGTGATGATGGAGTTGTTTGGGGGGAGAGAGAAACAAAGATTGTGTTGGAAGGAGTGAGGAGTGTTGAGAGAGAGAGAGAGAGGTTTTCAAGTTTGATTGTTGCAACGAAGTTTGTACACTTGAGGAATCCTGTTGAGTGGGATTATTTGTAGAGAGAGAGAGGGTGTGTTATAGTAAAAGACTGTTAGCAGAAGAGGGGGAAGCTGCTTCATGCGTTTACCCCAAAGCGGAAAGTTGGTTTACTGCGCCACCCTTTCTTATTATTGAACATAATACCAAAAATGCCACCACCGTTCACCCTTCCTTTCTCATAAATAAAAAACCCATTTTTCTAATATTATTTTTTAGACTTGGACTTTGAGTATAACTAAATTTTTGAAGTACGGATGAGTACTTTATTATTTGATTTTTGTAATGTTGAATTGATTATGACCACCCTTTTCACTTGCTTCTAACTCTAACTAATTCCCAGACCATCCTTTTGTGTGTGTGTGTTGTGGTGGGGTGCATGTGAATGTGTATGTGTATGTCACAATAATTCAAGGAAAAAAACAAAGTAATATGATTAATATAATGAAATGATAAAAAGTTATTTGCGTGTGGACCCAACAATTTCTAGATATAGGTAGGTTTTTGTAATTGAATTTAGAAAAATTGATGGAAAGAAAGAAAAGTGGAAATTATAACGTTGGTGCCAAGTAGCTATCTTCCCATTCCCATTCCAATTCACATAATAATTGAGATGATTGAATTTTGGAAATTCAAAAGGTTGGATTATTATTATTAGTATTGCTACATTGGAAAATTCGAAATGGCTGTTTGTTTAGCAATTGCCGTCTTCGTCTTCATTTTTGGACAAAATTTTCTTGCTATTACCGCCTCCTCCTACTGCTGCCTCCCATTCAAAATGTTGGAATATTTCTAGGGTTTAACATATGTCTCCTTTACATTTATTACTTAATTTAAAAAGAAAAAGAAAATTGAATTGAATTGAAGAAGAAAAAGACTTAATTGCCCTCATGTGCATTCCATTTCAATGTTGTTTGGAATGGGCCAAAATGGGTCCTATTTCATTAATATACTTATTCCCATTTCCCAACCACTTTTTCTCCACCGACAAAATTGTATAGCGTACATAGGAATAGGATATGAATTCGTAGCAATGAACTTGGACTTGTGGTGTTCCATTTTTGTACTAAGAATCATATTCAGCAAATGGAAGAAATAGGGACAAATGGGCTACTCCTGAAAGAAAACAGACTCCAAAGCCCCAATTCTTTATCATTTTATCATAGCCCGTCTCAATAACTCATATTTTCTGTTCCACAAATACTAATCTGGACATGTATGCTTTTATTTCAACAAAACAATACTCGTGCTTTTATTATTTTCATTTTTTAAAGTTTTAACTAAAATGCTTTCTTGGATCGAATTCTAATTAATTATATAATAAGTACATCTACTTATCATGTGATTGATATATAATTTAAAAAAAATTAATTATATAATAAGTATATTATAATTATTTTATAATTAATTTAATTCGATGGAACAAGAGTTTTTGGTTTGTGGTGTGGAGACAAATAGTGATACAATGCAATTAGTTATCAAAATATGTGAAGATGGATAAAGCATGCAAGTGCAAGATAGTGGAGTTGACGCATTTTCCTGGTGCTAAATATCTTATCTTCTTCAGCCTGCCTTTATTTCATTGACCTCATCTCATTCTCTTCTTTCTTCACAGTCAACACAACAACAACAAAAATAAGTAAGATTACAGGCATGTCCATATTATCACCAAATCCTCCGCACATTCTCTATAGAGAAATCCACCACCAGCACCAGCACCAGCTCTGGAGCTCCGTATCCGGCTCTCTCTTGCCCAAATCAAACGGGTCCGGATTTGATCGGAGCAAGAATGAGTGGAAAGGGAGAGGAAAGAGAGATTTAAGAGCGTATGCATTCTGGCCCGAGTTATTCAAGCCTGCTGCTTTGGAGATGGAGGCTATTCAAGATTCCCAGCAGTTTGATGAGATTTTGGAGCAAGCTAAGCAGCTCTCACAACCCATTCTTGTTGATTGGTTCACCCTTTGTTCTTTTGCTCTCCTTTTCACTCCTGTAGATCTATACGAGAATAAGTAGATAATTGGACATTAATCTTTTATCCTGTTACAAACTTTTGCTTACTCGCCCCAACTGTTTGAAGATAATTTCTCACCACCCGCTGATGGCATGTTGGACATTGGTCGATCTATGCATGAATCTCTACATCATATTCTTGTGTGTAAATTGAGAATTGATAATCAGTCGAAATGATTGCATCAATCAGTTTTTTTGTAATGAATCCAACTGGGTTAGTCTTAGAATACTAGAAGGAGTACAGTATATAGTATTAGATTTTTTTAAAAGTGTTTGTGTCTGAAATTTTGACAGGATGGCTGCCTGGTGCAGAAAATGCATTTATCTGAAGCCAAAGTTGGAGAAACTGGCTGCTGAGTATGATACCAAGTAAGTTGTGCTTTTGGCATTTATTTTAATGGCATTGTGCTGCTTAACGTCTGCAAAATCCCGGTAACGTACCTAAGTTTGTTTGCTGTTTCGCACAAGAGAATTGAATCTTGGAACTCAGACTAGAATTAATATACTGTCGATTCCGGTGTTGTTGTATCGATCGAGATGCTGTTACAGGAGCTGATGTGTGGATGTAAACTTGATTTTGTTTGAGATGACAGGCTAAAATTTTACTATGTGGATGTCAACAACGTTTCTCAGGCTTTGGTAAAGCGTGGAAATATCTCAGTACGTAAATGGATTGTACATGAGTTTGACAAGTTGTTAATTTGAATTTCATTCACATCAAGTAGTACTGCTTAACATACTAACAAAGATGGATTTTGGTTGTGTTGGTGGTGAAGAAAATGCCAACAATTCAGGTTAGATACACATCATGCTAGCTGTTTTTGGGTCACAGGTACGTATAGAGCTTGAAATGATATTGTGATGGCAGATATGGAAAGATGGAGAAATGAAAGCAGAGGTGATTGGAGGGCACAAGGCATGGCTTGTTATTGAAGAAGTGAGAGAAATGATCCAACAGTTTGTGTAGATTACTGAATTAAGAACTGAAGAAGAGAGGATCTTCTCCTCCTTCATGTTTTCCTTCCCCTGTAATTAACTACTTGGCATTATGAGATGTGCATGTATAAATGTAGCAACAACAACATAAATACGAATTGAATATATGAGATCCGAAAGTGGTTACGGAGGGCTTCCCGGCGATGATGTTTTGTCATTGCAACCAACCAACCAACCAACCAAGAATCATATAACAGTTTTTAACCGTATATATAACTTAGAGAAGTGGTAGCTCAACCTAAATATAGCATTGATCCACCGGTAAAATACAAAAAGATATGCTCGAGTTCATCTCATATTTCAGGTACAGAGCAGCTATACAAAAAACTGAATTTTGACCGCCAAAAGGAAGAGGAAAGAGGAACACTCTGGGGAATACAGTACAAGGGGACCAAAAGGTACCTACAACCCATTGCCAATACCTCTACAACCACATCTCAGATTAGAAACGCAAGCTCCCATTCATATATCCGTATTGTTCCAATTGAAATTTCAAGATTTGTCTTGTTCGATACAGTTTTTCTTCTGCTTCTGTTCTTACTGGAACTGTTTTATGTTGTCTCCTCGAGATCTCAGTAGTTGTCCAAACAATACCAACTTCCTGAAACTTTTCTTTCACATTCTAAAGAATTTGGCTAGAGTAACTCAATTGCAATGGAGAAGCTCTTGCCGTTCATCCCATCAAAGTAGTAGATTTCCTGCATATCTGCAAAAGTCTTATTTCCCTGACGGTGAGTAACCAAGTCATCCGTACAGTGAAATTGAAACTGAAGTACTAGTTTGGAGCAAAACCTCCAGACCCGGCTACATGTTAAAATCAAGAGTACGGAAAGAAGAGAGATCTTGCGGGAGCAACCCCACTCTTGGATGAACAGCCCATGAAGCGCCATTTTCATTGGACACAACTTTACTAATATCCTTCTCATCAAATCTCAACTGAAAGTAACATATCAATACCAAGAAAACAGAACTAACAGATTTGTGGATAATAACCAACTTGTGGCAGTTAACAAATATTCTAGATAAGTTTAACTTCAACCAAAGACCTGGTTCCCGTTAGTCAGCCACAAGTATAAGCCAGATGGAACCAGAATTGCGACCAATTAAATGCCGATTCCAGCAAAATGTAAAAGAACTTGTGCAACACCATTGTCGGAAATAAGCAAGAAAAGTGAACATGTCGTAAACACATTTTTCAGTCCCAATCAAATATGATGTTCAAACATAAGATGGATGAGAAACAGCAACTATAGCTGAAAGTTCATCAATCAGCCATTAATGTCGCAGCACCCACAAAGCACTGGGGACTAGGAACCAAATTCACAATTTGTGTAGAAAACTGAATCAGAACAAAGTTCTACAATCAAAAGATAGTAAATCTCCAAAATTCATATTCCAAAACCAAAAACCGCCCGTATTTTGTGAAATATAAGATCTCTCCATCCCCTCTCAGTATTCTCGACCACAGTTGCATTCCCATACCTACATTGTGACAATAATTTACATCAGGAAACTCAAACTTTGACTGTGGAAAACTACAAATGCGAAATGCGGTAAGATTGTAAAAGATCAATCAAAAGAGACTCACCTGTCCTCCTCTGGCACATCAGTGTGTGTGAGCTTAACAATTGTTACCCCTGATTCAGGCTCATCAAAAGTAAGGCGCACCTACATCACAATCAGCATGCAAATTGCTTAATTGGACATCATAAAACTAGTAAAGTTGCACATCTACAACCATATTACAAAGGCATACTAATAATACAGACACGTACTATAAGTTCAGACAGTAACAGATTCATGAACTGAAAGAAATGGAATTGCTATCTTCTTCATCCCCACATGCATTAACATCGGTAGAACATCTCAAGAATAAAGTCTCCCATATTTAAGTCAATTGCCAGACTTAAATCGCATACACATTTAGAACGACATTGAGTTCGTATTCACAAACTTCAGTGCAGCATAATTCAAATGCACATTATCATCACAACACAACATCAATCGACAAGTCAAAGATTTATCCACATCAAATCAAACGAACCAATATCATAACACAGACGCATATAATTAACATTGTATTAGCAAAAAGGAATCACGTTTCTAAGAGAATATTTAAGCATATCGAAGCTTAAGATTTGAATAAATATCATACCCTGGACACAATGCCATCAGGCCAGCTCCCAAACCTCCACTGCTGAACAATCAATTTCCCTTCCTGCAACTCCAAATTCTTCCCTGTCACGGACCCATCAAAGATACTGAATTCCCCTCCGACCTCCTTACTTATTCTCGCATTGCTCTGTGTAAACCCCTTCCACCTATTTTCGTCCATCAAGATCTCATACAAATCCCTCGCTCGACAACTAAACTTCTCGCTCATTGTTATCGTCTTAAAACCCTCCTTTTTCTTTTCATCTTTCTTCTTAACCTCCTTTGCAACCGAACTGCTATTATTAGCCGCACTATTACTCGCAGCTGGTTTCTTGGCAGTAACTTTCTTGGCTTCCAAATCATCCTTAGCAGGCCCACCTTTTGCCATTAAATCTACATATTCCCTAATTTTTTCGAACACAAAAGGCTTCCCCTTAGCAATGAAAGCCTCCTTCAACCTTTTCCCAATCGGCCCGTCGTCTTTAATAGTAATTCTAATCTCGGGATCCTCACCGGCATTCTCATCGGAAATATAAGGCACTTCGACAGAACCCTCAGTGCTCAAGATCACCGAACTTCCATCAGAATCTTTGGCCTCAGCCTGGTAAGAAAGAACCAAATTCAACTCATACCCAGGTATTATCTTGCCCTTACGAACATTGACGTAGGCTTCTCCCTCAAGTTTCTCAAGTTTCTTGGTCTTGATGAATATATTCCCTTCGCCGGAGAGAAGGGTCTTGTCGGACAGAAGGTTACTGAGGAAATTCCTAGACCACTCAAGACAATCGGTTTCAGACCAGTGCCAGTTGTGGACGTTGGTGCCGTCAGGACGGTCTTCCACGATCCAGCGCTTGTCGCCTTCGCCCATTCTAGCCATTCGTGATGCGAGCTTGTAGTGTGTGTGGTGCGTGTAGAAGTGTGTGCGTGGGAGTGGAGGCAGAGAATTTATACAGGGGATGAAGGTCTGGACGGTTCTAAAAAGAGAAGGGCCTAGACTTCGCTTATCAGGATTTTTGCTTTAATTTTTGGCGTACAGTTTTTTCTTAGAAGCGTCTAGAACATGAGTTTCACTTCACCACTCCGATTTATAGTTGAGTCGACTCACCACAAAACTTTACTGTAACTGTAAACGCATTAAACATAAAGCAATGCCAATTACCAAATTCATCCTTCTAAGTAGGAAAAATTGTGTTTTTACCCCTACATTCCACAATTTTTTATCTTATAAAATTGAATATACTTTTTATAAAACAAAAATTAATATTCTATAACTAATTCTGTAAATTATAAGTTAACCCCCAAAAAAAGGGGTAGGGCTTAAAGTGCAATTTTCGCTTCTAATCTCATGAGTTTCAATATCAACTGCCCTGCCAACCACTACGCCATCGTTAACCTTTCATATGCTTCAACTCAATATCAAAACTTCATACCCCAAATACTATTCCTTCTCTTCACTTCTTAACCAAATGAACAATAAGAAGAGGATTCAACAAACAGACAAATCCGTCAAGATCACTAACCCGACAAAAACCATTAGAAAATCTTCCACCACCACCATTAAAGTCGAGCCAAAACCAAAATCAGGAGCAAAACCCGGCTCCCTTTTTCAAGAAAAGGACGAGATAGTGCCCACAACGTCGGTTTCTTCAGTTTTCTTTGAAAGATTTTCAATCTTGAGTCCCGATTTCTACCAAATTGATGCCCTTGATCTTGCCCCACGTTTGCTGGGTAAGTATCTCAAGAGAGATGATGTTGTTCTTCAGATAACTGAGGTATCGGTCTACGCTACATCTCGCCTCTCTCATGCTTTGTTTTATTAGCTGATTTTTGTATGTGTATGGGAATGCAAGTTAACTTGGGATTGATAGTCCGTGTGTTTATGTCCGAATGTGTTTGATAAAGGTCGAAGCTTATAGGCCAAATGACTCAGCTTGCCACGGTCGATTCGGCGTTACTGCAAGGACTGCCCCTGTTGTGAGTCATTGACTTCTCCAATTTTCTTCTGCCTGATATTTCCTTTCTTTTATTTGGAGCTCAGCATCTGGAGTATGCATATCTCGTAATGAAACGGGAATAATTCTTGGCTATTCTCTTATTGTAGTGTAGAACTGCAGCATTACATTGAACTGACATCAGACCCTTTTTCCTTGTAATTTCTGGATATGTGTTCTCTTTTTTATCATTGGGTATGATTCAAGATTGATGGATGACAGTCCTAGGAAGCTCTGGATAAAGATTGATGCTACAATCATGGATGGTTGTTCCAGTGAAGCAAGTTATTAGGAAAGGCTGAAATCATTTTAACTTAGAAGTTGCATATTAGCTGAAGGCTTAGATGTTAATGCGCTAGTATCGCTGTCTCATTTCTCCCATTTAACTCTTTGGCAGAATGTCTTGAGCAACGGAGTAATTCTATTTACAAGATATATGTGTATGCATTTCATAAGGCCATGAATTCTCAACATAGGTAAACATTCTTCATAGTGGTTTATGCAGAAAATTCTTGATAATGTAAGACATGGATAGCTAAGAAAACCGAATTATCTGTCATGAGTCTTCTTGAATTGGGATAAGTAAAGACAGGAAAGAGTCTCTAACTGCCTTGTATATGTTGGCCTTTAACAGTTTGGAACAGGTGGTCATGCATACGTTTATCTTTGCTATGGTCTTCATATGATGCTCAATGTGGTGGCAGATAAGGAAGGAATTGGTGCAGCTGTCCTCATTCGTTCTTGTGCTCCAGTTAGTGGTAAGTTCATTCATCGAAGTAGATGCTGTAAAAAATACTGTTCCTTGCTGAATAAGTGGAGAAAAAGTATGCCTCTTAGAAAAGCTGTGAAAGGGAAAAACATAACTTGTCATAGTGTTAAACTAGAAGTTTTTCCCTGTGCGATATGAACTTTCCAGTGTTGCCTTTTGTTTTACCTAAATTTTAAGTATGGTATATGAGTTCAACTTTTATCTCGTAATGGAATGAGCAGGGGAAATTTCTAGGACCAGAGCTTGGGAAGGGGGACGGAGAATTTGATTCCTCATCTGCTTGATATAACATTGAATTTTGTAATATTAACATTTTCAACATCATACATATCTAAAATAATAACATGTTCTAACATCAAAATTCTGATCTTTTCAGTGCTTGTTTGAAAGTATTACATGTTACAGTTTTGCTAATGTTATTTGAAGGACTAGAAACCATCCAACAGCGCCGTGGTTTAAAATCTGAGAAGCCTGTTCTCCTTACAGGGCCTGGAAAGGTAAAATATTTTCTTTTCTTCACATCTGCACTGCCTCTTGATGTGGAAAAGTATGTCGTTTTGGAACGAACGTTTCTGGAATCACCTTGATGTGGAAAAGTATGTTGTTTTCAAATCATCTCAATGTGGAAAAGTATGTTGTTTTTGAATCATCTCAATGTGGAAAAGTATGTTGTTTTCGCATGAATAGAATTGGATTCACCAAGTTGAGGCCGTGTAGTCGTGAAGTCTTTGGACTCTTTAATCTTGTTGCTCCATGCAAAAATTGGAAGAGATTTTGCAAAATTTAATAAGCTAACTTGTAATCTGTCTCGAAGATGAATTTTGCGACATTCATTATTTCATAGAAAAGCAGTGGCAAATTTCATGATTTTACATTCTTCTTTTTCAACTAGGTTGGCCAAGCATTGGGAGTTTCAACAGAGTGGTCGAACCATCCTCTTTTTACTCCTGGTACACCATCTATAATGTTTCAATATTGACCAAATCGCTGTGTATAAATTCCGACTTGACTTGCGTACAAGAGTGTGTTTCACAGGTGGTTTGGAACTCTTAGATGGACCAGAGCCAGAGAAGATACTCATTGGTCCAAGAGTTGGTATAGAGTATGCTTTGCCTGAGCATGTTAATGCACCATGGAGATTCGCCATAGCCGGTTCTCCTTGGATAAGCGCACCAAAAAATACTCTCAGACCTCCCTAAGTTCAATGCATCCAACATCGAGGAGAAAGAACTATGAACTAGATTATTTTTGTGAAGTATGTTAATGCTTACTTGGTTGGCGGTGTTATAACAACAGGCAATCACAGCCATCTGTTAATATGTTATACACTCCTTTCTTTTCTTTTTTTTTTCCTTTCGAAGGAAAGAACCAGCAAAACTGGGAACGTTTGATTCAGTCCCGACACTTCAACTTTTTCAAAGAACTGCTTGCTGTAAATACATGTAAAAGGAGAACTAATGTCCTTGTTGAAAGACCACCTTAATATCAGATTTATTTGTCTGTTAAATTACTGAAAATTTAGGTCCTCTATAAGTACGCTCAGTAAATACACTGACTCTTAATAGAGGGCACTGCAATTACCCTTATTAGTATCGAGTATTATTTGTATTTGTTCCAAGCTTGGGAGCATATTCCTTCACTTACATTATTATACAAACAACACACAAGGGTAGAGTAACGGGTGAAGAAAAACTTATTCCCTCGTCATCGCATCTTCTCCAACAATTGTCAAGAGTTAAACAAGTGATGATGTCAAAGAAGGAAGACATCAATTCCACTTCTGATTCCGCATCTTCTCCAACAATAGTCAAGAGTTAAACAAGTGATGATGTCAAAGAAGGAAGACATCAATTCCACTTCTGATTCCGCGAATTGCTTCCAAATATCAAGATGAGAAATGTAACCAAGGGAAATCTTATGAAAGCAAATAAATAATTCACCCATCTTTTATCGGTAAGCCAATACAAGAATGCATATATAATAATGCTTGTGACAAACATATTGGAAAATCAGAAATCAAGAAACCAATCACTAATTACTACCTTTCTTCAACTACTAAGACTATGCTATGGATCTACAAGCCCAAGATAGATAATTTGCAGAACCACAAGAAATACCAACACATCAAGCCAACCGAATACAGTACAAGTAGACTAAATTATGGCACCACAACTTGGCAATAGGTCATACCTTCAGCTGCCTCATTTATTACCCAAGCAGAGAGCATTTTTCAAATTGAGAAGGCCTTCCTGATAAAGAAAGAAAGATACAGGTCAAGAATCTTAACATAAATGCTGAAACTGAAAGGGGGAGTGATAACAGAATAGAATACACACCTAAAGACAACAATATACAAGCAAAGCCAAGGTAAGCTAGCACAAGATCAGAATTGGTTTGCAAGTGTGCAGCACAAAACAGACTGAAACATGTTATAGGTAATTTGAGATGTGATTAGCATTTTGTTAGAGTCCAATACTACAACAAAAGCTTCCCGCCTGTGCTGGGTCTCAACTGGCTATAAAATTCAGTGAAGTCAAGTCGAAACATAAGGAATTTTAAGTCAACATGTTGTTGTATGGGCAATTGGGAAATAAAACCGTCAAAGACAGATGAATATTCTTTTGCAATTGCATCTATATCTTGTCCCATATTTCGAAGAAATTCTCCAGCACGTCTTGTAAGGTCTTTCCTGCCTTCACCAAGCCATGACCCAGATTCTGAAAATTTCTTATTTGATGGCCTTTGCAATCTGGCTTTGTCCTGAGAAGAAGAGTCCGTAGTTCTGCAATTCATGACAAATAGCACAAATCAATTAGAGAACTTTCTTATTTGATGTTTGATAATTTCCATACGAGAAGAAAGGTACAAATAAGACTCAATACCTTGACTGTAATTCATTTATGCCTTCATACAGTCGATCTGCCTGACTGCGGAAGCGCAATATGAGATCAAATAAAGTAAAGAGGATCTTATTCAGATTTTGGGAACGTTCTCCAAGGAGAGACTTTTCAATAATCGAGTACAGGTACTTCTCATGTGCTGCGAGTAGATCATCAAGATCTTTAGCTGCTTCTAATTCCTTTACCAAATTAGACCATGACACTTCCAAGACTTCAAACATGATGTAGTACTGCAGATTTGAAACAAAATGATTCATCTCATCCCAGAGAACTTGGCACTTCCTTGATGTCAATATCAAATGCAACTTAACAGCATCTGGTAATTTAACAAAGAACCGTGAAGTGACACAGTTTGGTTTCATATTTTTCCAGACACCAATCAATGCATGCTCTACCCTTCTAAGCTTCCACAAAAAGTTAAAGATTCTCAGATACCTAGACATAACAGATTCTGTAAAAACAGTATTTAGTGGAACGCTTGTATCGTATTCCAATGAAAACACATCCCAGCCCCTATCCCCTGTGTTATGCGGCATCATTTTCACCCTTAACCTTTCAAGTATATCAGGATCATCATACTGTGCATTCGACGACCTAATTGCACTTTCCAATAATCCAGCAAGCTTGAATGAGCTTATGGTATTGGCTGCCTCAGACAGCTCTGGCCCAACAATATCCATTAGGTACTGGACAAAATCACCTTGCCCTAGAAGCAAATATCTCTTGATTGCAAGGCAATGTTCCTTGAACTTATACTGTTTATACATTACATCCAACAAATGCTTATCTATCCTTCTTGCTGCTTCTGTAACCAAAGATTCAAGGGCATCGGTCTTACCATATCCAAGGCCACCTCTCCCAGTACTGGTCCCAGCTGCTGCAGCTGCTTCTGTTGCAGCATCAGCCCAACCTCGATCCTCACAACAAACTCGAAGGAAATTAATTGACTTCCCAGTTCTCAAGATGCGCTGAGCAAGAGACTGAGAAATGAAGGAAGGAAGCATTGCTGCATGGAGCCGATAACCTTCCCTCCAAAGAGACTCTGCTTTCACTGGTTGGCTTAAGACAAAGAACTCTGCAAAAATATCTTCAAGCTCCCCTTCCAAAACCCAAGTCCTTACCATTTCAAAAAGTGGTGAACAAACCCGGCGAAGTGACCTCTTCATGAAATCATTCACAAGTGGATCTCCATGTTGAGCATGCATATGGATTGCCCCAGCCATGGCCCCACCTTTTAGGACCTTACAGCTGTCGACTAAAACAGCCATAAGCCTCATCTTCACCAGGGGTTCAGAAAACCAAACTGACAGTCTCCTCAAGGAAAGATAGTTCCCCGAGCTTGCATTTTCTGAAACTAATGGAATTGGATTCATTGCTTGTGCCTCAAGCACAGCCAGCAACTTATAATAGTCTGACAATTCATCTTGTAATGCAGCACAAAATGCCTGCCCAACAGTTCCAACATCCTCAGCTGGAAACCGATCCAAACTTTCTGTTATATATGCCTTCACTTTCCTAAACAGCCAGCCAAGTTCACAGAGCTTCCGAACCATAATCCTAGTAGCCCTTGGTACCTTAATTAACTCTGGCAGCACATATGCATCTGCCTTTTCATCAAACTTGACATACTTTCCATCAATCCCTTGACACGCATAGAGCACATCTCTCACCAGAATCACTTCTGTAACCTCATTTTCTTCCTTAATCAAATCCACGAAATCCCTATACGCCATATCACGAATATTTTCAGGGTCCTTGGACACTACCAATATGCCTCCATTATATCTCTTTTCCACATGCTCCCTTGTCCTCAAACTACTAGAAGCATCCCCCAAAACCTTCAATTTCTTCATATTCGCAGTCAAACCACTAAGACTAACCTCATTCTTCTCATTCTCTAAGATACTGAAACCTCTCAAATTCCTAACATTTTCGGACGAACCCCTCAAATCAACAAAGCCATCGGTAGACCTTCCAACACTCGAATTCCCAAATTCACCAGAACCGCCACTTATCTCATCACCCTCAAACAATGTGGGTAACCCGCCCGCCAACGCAGAATCCAAAAACCCATTAGAAATTCTATTGGAAAACTGATTTTTCCTTACTTTCCGGTCCTCAGATATAGTCTTGAGCAAGTAGAGCACCGCCCACTTATTCCTCACGCTTCCCGGTCCATTTTTGTGAGAAAACTTTGCATAAAGATCGGCAAAAGTTAGGGCTTCGGAGGACTTACCAGCGGTGGCGAGACGTCGCTTGATAGATTCGGCCATAGCGGAGTCGTCGGGGGCAATGGAGGGGGTCATGCGGCTGGAGAGTATCCGAAGGGAGTATTTCAGGGCTTGATTGTACTCTTGCTGAGTAAAGGAGGGGGGATTAGGGTTTTGGGAGGAAGTGCAGAGTAACCGGTGCACCAGCTCTTTGACTAGATCTACGACTCTATGGTCGTCATCGTCCATGGTAGTGGCAGAGGCGGGGGATGAGGGAGGCAGTAGTGTGGCGGAGCAGCGGAGGCGATGGTGCGTTTAGGATTTGATTTTTGAGTGAATATTGGGCGGGGAAATACATATAATAATTTGATGTATATAAAACCTTTTACTTACTTCAATCAAAATTACTCATATTTTTGGAGAAATTATAATTCATTTGTTTTTCCCAGAAAACTTCTGCGTGGGACCCATCTCCAATTCGGGTGTGGATCCGGGCTGTATCCTGTGGGCTCATCTTATGTGTAAGAGCCCCAATTTTACTCAATCACACACTTTCCATCTCTTTATTGAAAAATTCTAACCAAACTCCATTTTTAGTTGAATTTTACCTCCCACATACAATATATTTATAATATAATTTTAAAAAATAATAAATATATCACACTTATTTTATAATGGATTTGCTCCACCTCTTTAAATTCTATTTTTATGTCAAAAGATTCCCTTATAATATAATTTGTCTTTACATCAAATAATTGAAAACAATAAACCATACTTTTGAGCATGAAATCAAAAGTATAGTAAAAATGATTACTTTTTTAAACCAAATTCTTTTTGTTGTCAATTTACCACTTCAATTTTATGAAATTTTCACTTTGTCATATATAATCATCTTTTTATTTATTTTTTGTGCAAGAAAAACATTATATGCCTTGCATATATGAGAAACTCCCTTAACTATCACATGTACACTGGTATGTGATGTTTTTTAGATAAAAAATTGATTAAAAAATAATTATAAATAATAATATATAAAATTTAATAAAATTGAGATGATAAATTGACACAAAAAATAAATATCAAAATAGATATAAAGATAAAATACATTTTACCATTCTAAATTATTCGTCATATAACAATTACCTCTGAAAAAACAAATATAATATTTACCGTTCAAGAAAGAAAAGTGTATTTTATCATAATAAAAATTGAGATGACAAAATGGGAAGTATTGAGGGAGTAGTAGTCTAGACTTGAACTGGGAAGTGGGAAGTGGGAAGTGGGAAGAGTCACAGACGACAAATTGAATTTCAATTTTCAAGTTTGAAAGGATGGGTTGGGTTGCGTGGTGAGAGGCAGGGTCAGGGGCAGGGGCGGGGCAGCAACAATTAAAGCTACATTCCCTTCTCCCCAGACCCCATTACCAAATCACAAACTTTTACTTCTGAGAAAAAAACAGTGCAAAAGAACTGAGAAGACAAAGTATAAGACAATTGGGATTGGGTATTGTTGCATGGTCGCTTCAATTTCTTTAAATCCAGGTAATGCACGTTCATTCTTGCAAACATTTTTGTCTTATTTCAGGCTAACTCAATTCTATTGGTCTTTCTTGATTTCGAGCATAAAGGTTTCATCTTTATCTTAAAACGGATTAGGACACTGTTGGTTAAGATCTCGAGTTGGTTTTTCCTTGTTTTCTTTTGCTCAAGGCTGTCTGTTATGTTTGATATGGTAATAAAGATTGAAACTTTTTTGTTTCTTGAGTTGATGGTGGATTAGAATCTCGAAAGGGTATCTCTCTTTTTGACCTTTTCCACTTTTGCTTTTGGTTTTTTGTGTGATGGAGTTTTTTAGTTTCTATTATGGGAGTGGGAGATGGGCTTGTTTTTATTGTTGGTCTGTTTCTCCTCTCATGAGTTTTTGTAATTGGTTTAACTATGCAGCATATGGAAAATGTCGTTTCTGTCAAAATGAAGTCTGTAATCTGAGTAGATTGACTGAGGCTATTGGGCCTCTACTTCTACTTTTGTTTATATGTTTTAAGCAGTTTCTTTTGTAGGATATTATCATTTTCTTGTACATATGGGTGGGTAGAGATTGTTGGAAAAGATGAATAAGATTTGCTTGAAACTCACTATTTCCTTTATTTGTCTTTGCACTCTGTTTTTGGCGTTTTGGGTTTGCCTGTACAATATAGAGAGGTTGCTTTGTAGGTGATAAGTATCAATTTTCATGTGGACTACTTATTTTCCATTTCAAAGATTCGCTCGTCGTTTTATTATTTGATGGTAATCAACAACTAATCATATCAATTTGAAAATTCAAAATGCACCATTTTTAAATTTATTGGAAAACAAAGAATATTAGTTATGGGACGGTGGAGGTCTAATCCAGAAAATGGTTGTTAAGCTATCACTTCATATTTATTGGCTTAATAGTAGCTCAAGTGTGATTCCAACCTCTTGGTTGCTGACTTCCAATCATCGTCTTTTTTTTCTTTTTCCTTTTTTTTTTTTTTTTGTTGAGAGTGCTTGTTATTCGATTACTTCTCATTTCTTGGGAAGTCTAGTAGTTTAGACATGTACCTGTGTGTTTTATCCTTAATGAAAGAAAAAATTTAGAGTTCTTGAATCATGTCAAAGCCTTTTAACTTTAGCAATATTAGAAAAATTATTTCATATGGTATATTTACACATGCAGGTCATGGTAATCACTTTGAGACTCAATTGTCATTATATGTCATGAAAGCAACAAATCTATATTCCTGAAAGTGAAAGCTTTATCATTTTCTGATATTTGTATTCAGAGTTGGTGGCGGAATCTGATCTAAGTTAGTTTTATTTTCTACCAAACCCCACCAAAAGTGGAGAAAAGGAGAAAAGAAAAACAAATGTTTTTATATTGGTCAGGGCTCATAAATAATTAGCATACTTAAGGTTCCAACTCTGTTAATTAATCCTATGGTTTCTGTCCGCTTCTTCAGAGCTTATTCCTAATTGACAATTTTGTTACAAGTCGAATTTGTTGTATGCTCTATTCTTGATATTCTTATTGTTTTGGTTTGCATCCATGATGGCAGGTTCATGTATTGTGGAGAGTAAATAGCTTCATAATTTAGCTCAGCTCTGGGTTTGTGTCTCTCTCCTGGGAATACTCACTTCTATATTGATAATGGCTCCAGGAGGAGGTGCTTTCAAAGAGGCCATTGAATCACACTCAAAATATTTAAATTCTGAAATGTCAATGATGAAGGCAGAGATTGGTAATACTCCTATAAGAAGTAGTACTTCAGTGGCAGAAAAGCATGGCATAAATGGTGTTCATGAGCTTCTTCAGTGCCCTTCTTGTGCAGATTCAATGTATCCTCCCATTCATCAGGTTTATATTCAAACTCTTTTGCTGAAATATATTTTTGAATATTACTGACTAATGCCTGCAAATGAGCTTTCTTTACCTTAATGACACTAGATCCTAGCCAGGATAAAATCAGCTCTTATGCTGCTTCTTTCCAAGCAATACAATGGAAGAGTTTTTCACTTTGCTGTCTACTCCAGAGTGTAAACATTGAAAACCATTCAACATAGATGCTACTCTTGTCAAATTTCTTTACTGTTTCCATACGAATGATATCTCTTCTACTGTGGCTTCGGTAAATAATTTGACAGCTCTGTGTTAAGGCTCCAGAGAAATCATAGTTCATCCAATGGATGAACATATGCTTATTTTATTTCCTCAAGTCATAAAAGTTCTATGTGTTTCTATTTTAGTTCCTTTACCATGTCATTTCAACTTTCTACCCTGGTGAAAAGGATATATTAGATTTCTCAAAATTCAAATTATCCATATACATCTTCTGGACATACTTTACGTCTTGGATTTAATTTTCTTTCATCTGAGCTCGTAAACATGGGGTCATTCTTGATGGCTTGTGCTTTTCTAGCATATGCTCAATGTGCAACCCAAACTTGCAGTGTAAAGCAATTATTGCCATAAGTACGTTTTCAGTAAACCACCCGTTCATTTGATTACTTTATGCAGTGCCCAAATGGCCACACCTTGTGTGCGAACTGCAGAAGAGTTCACAGCTGCTGCCCAACTTGCCGTTTCGAGCTCGGGAACATAAGGTGTTTAGCTTTGGAGAAAGTGGCTGAATCTTTGGAACTTCCCTGCAGATATCAAAGTCTTGGCTGCCGTGGTTTATTCCCTTACTACAACAAGCTCAAGCATGAAAAACACTGCTCATTTCGGCCATACACATGTCCGTATGCAAGTTCAGAATGCTCCGTAACTGGTGATATTCCATTCCTTGTGGCTCATCTAAAGGAGGATCACTCTGTTGATATGCATGATGGATGTACTTTCAACCATAGATATGTCAAGTCAAATCCTCGTGAGGTTGAAAATGCTACATGGATGCTGACTGTAAGTTGGTTTACACTTGTATAATTAAAAAAGAACTGCTCTACATTTCTATAACATTCTCATTTGAAAATGGACGTACTTTGTTTTCTTAAGTGGCAACCTTGCAAACGAAACCTAAAGCTCCCATCTCCATGCAGGTGTTCAACTGTTTTGGGAGACAGTTCTGCTTGCACTTTGAAGCCTTCTTACTTGGGACAGCACCTGTCTATATGGCCTTCCTGCGTTTCATGGGCGAAGACCGCGATGCCAAAAAGTTCTGCTACACATTGGAAGTTGGGGCATTTGGCCGTAAGCTAGTATGGCAAGGAGTTCCAAGAAGCATCCGCGACAGTCACAGGAAAGTCCGTGATAGTCAAGATGGACTCGTAATTCCAAGGAGCTTGGCACTTTACTTCTCAGCTGGGGATGGTCAAGAACTTAAACTGAGGGTTACAGGTCGGATATGGAAAGTGTAAGTGGTCGAGGCTTTTTTGATGTGATTGATTGTACAGTCGTTGAAAGCACCTTATGGATCTTTGATGGCCATGGACAAATGCTACAAATCGTTCTATGCTTAACTTTGAGGCGCAGGTGGTACTTATTTTTTGTTGGCCTGAAGGATCTTGACAAGGTTAATCACATGTATCAAAAGCATATTTACTTTTGGATGGCAGAAATGAATTTACTTGAAATGCAGGATGCAATGTGCAGTACCATCTTTTACATACATGGTCGTGTGTGTGTGTGTGAGACAAGGTCAATTTTATTACATACTTGGAATATGAATTGTATATACACGAATACCAACAATATACCATCAATCATTGATTGAGTTGACATCATATTTTCTCAAAAGAAAAGAGGTTATGGATTCATATTTAAATTCGTCCACTTTCACTCGATGTAATTGGAAAAATGAAAATGAAAAATGATAAGGAAAAGAAAGATTATTCCTCCGTGACCTGATATTTTTTTATTTACAAAGTCAACATCAATACAAGTTGATAAACTAATTAATTAAATCTCTATAATGTAATTTCCTCTAATTAAACTACAAACACGAGAAAATATGATGTTCCCTTTATTGAACATTTACTATAATTAACTCATGGACACGCCATCAAAATTAACTTCTAAACGTACATAGGAGATGAGTTTGGTTAGAATTAGAGAGGAAGTAGTTGTTGTAATTATGAAAAATATATAATAGAGAGGAGATCTCGTAATTATGTCAATAATTTAAAGAGAGATGATCAGTTTAAAGCATATATGTGTATATATATAATGTAATGTAATTGTGATTATAAGTAGACATGGAAGATGAAGGCATGCAGGCACGTAGGATTAATGTGTAGGTAGTTTGAGTGGTTAAAAGGACATGCATGCGACTTTCCCGCGAAAACAAAACAGAAAAAGTCTTAACCCTTCGCCCCACCACCACCAGACAGCAAATTAGAGACGACATATCCTCATGACATCTTCTTCCTCCATTTCCTCCATCCTCATCTTAATTTCTGTATTCCTCTACAGGTTCCATGTTTTCTCAATACTCTCTTCTTTGTTTCATTTCTTTCATGGGATTTTGGGTTTAATGTTCTTGCAGTCACCTTATCTATAAATTCTGTACATGTGGATCTGTCTCTTGATAATGTGAAATTCGTCTAATTTTGTCTGAATCTCATGATCTCTCTCTCTCTCTCCCTCTCTTTAATCATTGTTTTTTGCATAATGCACCCCTTATTTCTCTTGTATGGTATGTATGTAAATAGGAATTGCCTCTTAACACAACTGCAAATGTGAGCATTGATCCTATGAGGTTCGCCTGAATTACGGCCTTCTGCAAGATTGCTGTTCCTTAAAACTGAAAAATGTCGTGTTGTGGAGGTGGAGAAGAGGAGCTTACTACCGGTCCTCCAGCCAACCAATACACCGCCCCCCCTAAGTCCGGTAATCCATATGCTGGTGGTGGAGGTATATATAATATATAGATATATGCTATTCTTTCTCATGATTTCTGTTTGGCGGTTATTGATCAAACACAGCAACAACTTTGATAGTTGTTGATATTGTAAGCCCTTTTGGTTGTGTTGATCCTTGATATTATGTTTAGGCTATATATATACATCTCTTAACCATTTTGGATTTGAAAACAATATTTCATAATCAGTTTAACGATCGCGTCGCCTAGCTTTCATCGTCTCAACAGACGAACCTTGATGGGAATATCTTGGTTTGATAATTCACTGCTTCCTGTTACGAGCTGATGAACATTCAACCTTTCACCTTCACTAAATGATATTATTGACATCAAAAGTAACTTTGTTCTCTTCTTGGTTATGTATTGCTGTTCAAATATTTAGGCGGTGAAAGAGGAGAGCCAAAGACTTCTGCTGCAAGAGGTGGAGCACCTCAGAAAGTTTTGCCTATTGAGATACCGGCAATTTCCTTGGACGAGCTAAACAGACTGACGGGTAATTTTGGAACAAAAGCTCTGATCGGAGAGGGGTCTTACGGTCGGGTTTATTATGCCAAGTTGAGCAGTGGAGAGGAAGCAGCAATCAAAAAGCTAGATACCAGTTCATCCCCTGATGCACCAGACACTGATTTTGCAGCCCAGGTGAAGAAATTTGAATCCTTTCCCTTTTACTTTCAAGTGGAAGGAAATTCATTGTTAAAGAAATGCGTTTCGCCTAAAAAAATGATGTTTATACAGCTATCCATGGTGTCAAGGCTCAAGAGTGATAATTTTGTGGCGTTGCTTGGGTACTGCCTGGAACCAAACAACCGAATTTTGGCTTACGAATATGCCACAATGGGCTCTTTGCATGATGTTCTACATGGTATGTCAAAGATTGCAGTATTGAATCCCAGAATACGCCCATTCTAGTGATCACAAATGAATATTTTTTAATGTTGTTTTTGCAGGTAGAAAAGGAGTGCAAGGGGCAGAACCAGGTCCAGTTCTTACCTGGAATCAGAGAGTGAAGATTGCCCATGGTGCAGCCAAAGGCCTTGAGTTTCTGCACGAGAAATGTCAGCCTTCGATTGTCCACCGTGATGTCAGGTCCAGCAACGTGCTGCTGTTTGATGATTTTGTGGCCAAAATTGCTGATTTCAGCTTGACGAACCAGTCTTCTGATACAGCAGCTCGGTTGCACTCCACAAGGGTCCTCGGAACATTTGGCTACCACGCTCCAGAGTGAGTTGATATTTCCAAAACTCTTGATTGTAGTGGTCCTAAAGACAGCGGCCCGTCTGAAGTATAATATGTTGGTTTACTTAAGGGTTAATGTAAATGTCGTGCTTCAGGTATGCGATGACTGGGCAGATAACTCAGAAAAGTGATGTTTACAGCTTTGGGGTGGTTCTTTTAGAACTTCTGACAGGGAGAAAGCCAGTAGATCATACCATGCCAAAAGGGCAACAGAGTCTGGTTACCTGGGTAAGTTTTTAAGGTTGTAAAGTCGTTCGTTTCTACTGAGTAGCAGCAATCCGTCTGTTCCAGGTTCCTCTAATCACAAACTGCAATATACACTTTCTCCAGGCAACTCCAAGATTGAGTGAAGATAAAGTGAAGCAATGTGTGGATCCCAAGCTAAATGATGAGTACCCACCAAAAGCTATTGCAAAGGTGTAAATCCTTGTCCCCTTAATTAATGTAACATTGCATCCAATGTTTTTTAGCTAGTATCTACTCGGTTCAGCTCGTATATTGATCATTCAAGTACTAATCTTATATATTTTACTCATTTTCTTTGGTTCTCAGATGGCGGCCGTTGCAGCGCTATGTGTGCAATATGAAGCAGATTTCCGGCCAAACATGACCATCGTCGTGAAAGCTTTGCAGCCACTTCTAAACTCTAAACCAGCTGGTCCTGAATCTAATGCATAGAGAAGTAAATGCATGCAGTGGCAGCAGACACGGATTTGTATGTAATATTTCGTCATATTCTTGAAAGAAGCCTACAACACATAAGTTCAAACCATCGCATACGAAACGTATAGCTGTGTATTCGAATCAGTAATCTCATGAATAAGCTCAACTCTACCTTAAGGAGAAGTGGAGGCAGCTGAATGTCTCGTGCAACTTTGACCAACTCTCCCCCTCTCTCTGTCTCGCTTCCTTTTTCTGTTTCAACTTGAAATAGCTCTTCAGGCAAGCCCGGGTTTGGTATCCGGATTTTTGTATAGCTAATGGAACCATAAAAGCATAGATCTTTTTTACATTCTATATATGATTGTAACTTGTATAACACACATGAAGTTTAAGGATTAACTTATTAATCCTAGCATACATCATCATCATCCATATATAGTATGTTATTTTAGCTCATAACATTATTAGATGTCTGTTGCATCGATGGAATTCCAGGGTGAACATATATATATATATATATATAGATATAGATATACAGTAGCTGCTGATCAGTCTTTTTTTCTAAATGATGGTGATGAAAACAGAGAGCAGAATGCAAGTGAAGACGACTCCATGAATGGCTGCTTGTCTGAGTCCTTTGGTGCTTGAACTAGGAATAGTGTCTGTAGCCATTGACAACAGAGAAAACTGACAACTTTGAGAGAGAAGAAGACACAAAAGTGTAGACACAACAAACACCAAGGCACAACAGAAGTTACCACTGTCCACTGCTGATGAGGTGGTGTTGAATTGCTCAAAAATCTGAGCCTCTGGCGAGTTGGGAGCTAGCTCTAGCAGTTCTGCTCACCAACAAGAAAACCCACAAATTAAATCCATTTTAGTGAAATATTTCGACTTTCTTGTTTTTCTTTCAATGGTTATAGACATTCTGGTTTCGATGTAATGAATGGAGTTATAGTCCTTAATAAGCATTTGAAACAGTAATCGGATACAATGTTTAAACTTAAAACGTTTTCAATTCTCCGTTAACACTCTTTGTCCAATCAAATTAGAACTTCCACTTATGCAAAAAGAAGAATACTGGAAAGAAATATAGTCTAATAATTCGTACATAGACAAAATGAAATACATACGAGGGCAGACCGAAGCATCTGAAGGGATATGGCATAAGGGAATGAGAGTGAGAGCAAGAGTTGCATTTAGTTTAAAGCCAAGTTGGGGGTCATTCCGGTCCTTAACAAGGATGCAGAGACACAGCTTGGATTTGATCACATCTTTTCTCAGCTCACTGCAGCAACTTGGAGTAGGAGCCTTGGCATCTCCACTCACAAAGTCGATACATGATGATAAACTCACTAATTGGTCTTGACACTTTTTCTTGTCTTGTGCGGAATCCGACCCCCCACCACAAACCATCATCACCATTATCACCCATGAAACCAATCGTTTGCTGTCCATAACTAATGTGGGAATCTACTGTGTTCCTAAACTACACACATAATGTACTTGTTGGTGTTTCTGGAGATGGTTTTCTTGTACAACGGATTACGGAAAATCACCAGCTTTTGCCCCTCAGGTTGGTTCTGATTTTCTTTCAAACAACTTGGAGAAGTTATTAACTCGTGGCAACTTGCTAATGGATTAGTGCTATTTCAAGTGGTATAATATATATTTATATATGTATGTATTGGATCAAATTAGGAAGCTATCCAAAATTGACAAGTAACAGAGCCCTTACCTATTCAATATCTGTTAATATCCACGCAACCCCATTCGTTACATATTTTTTAGATAGACACATGCAACGTAAGGGTAGTAAACATTCCTTAAATGTAGTATCGACATCTATAATAAGTGCACAAGTTGGCAGTAATTTGTATCCCTTCGAAACATAAAAACTGAAAATTGCAAATAGAGGCCCATCCCAAGATAACCATTGTGGTTAAATTTAATAGCAACTGGCCCACGAACATTATAACTATGTAGGTTTGCGCCATCAATACTTCTGGAAAAACGGCCAAGCCCCTCTGGGCACGTTGGCAACGTCTTTAATTGTTTCAAAGCGCGAGAGCAACCAACATTTCCCGGCTACTATTGGACCTACTTCTTCCAAGCAATTACAAGCAATTACAAACACATCGCGTAGCACAGCAGATGTTACTCTACCTATATATTTCTATTTCAAAGAAGAGTAAAATGGAGGAAAACAACCAATGCGTTATCATAATTTTTTCTATGAGACAAAGGTGGCATGATAATACAATCCCACAGGGGGTGCACCTAGAAAATGAACAGGGAGAATGATCTATCATTACAATCGGTTTTCCTGTCCCGTTACCATTTTTCGAAATTCTTCTTTGGGACAGACCTGCACAAAACAAAATCATGTACAAGTCAGCACACAGCCAATCGATAGATTAAGATGGTAGAGACTGACCACAAATTCTTAAGACATGAAAATTATGGAGATAAAGTTCATTAATAACATGATCAGAGATGTCTGAAGGATACAAGCTACTTCCAGCATGCAAACCAAAAACTTAGGGGTGTTTCCAGCACATCCCAACCTTCTACACTAATTGCTAAACTGGTAATCATTTTGGAACTGCCCAGCATAATACCATGAAGACAAGCTGCTCTTTTCTAGACTAATAGGTTCCGCTAAAGTATGAGGAAGGAGGATAAATAGGAGAAAACTGCAGTTTTGGGGCATGGAAGCAAGCACCATTGCAACAGAAAGACAATTGGCTAAACCATAAATCCCAAAGTTGCAACACAAAACCTAAAATATAGGCAAATAAAATAGTTTTGGTTGAAAGTCTCGCCAAAAAGGCAATTAAAATCCACTTCAGACTGTACACCGAGAGAAAAACCAAAAAGCTGATAGAGCACTTTCATTCACAACTTCTAACAAAAGAGAAATCCTAGTAATAATAATGTTTAATCGAGATCAATTAATAGGAATCAGTCAAAAAATTTCCCAAACAAGTTTTCAGCTGAAAATTTGTAAACGATGAATGATTCATATTTTCCAAGGCAACCAAAAACCTTTCAAAAGAACATCTAAAGTGACAAATCTTAGTTTTCTTCAACTGAATCCTCGACCAGATCTGGAGCCCATATGTCAAGATATAGGTCAAACATTGTCAATGGAGTTTAGGAAACCTGTCAGTAATTTACTGATTAAGAAGAGGGTATGTTTTTCTTCTTCATCCAGTCGTACGACAATAGAAGATCTTCTTCATCTATTGGGGCCACTCACCCACCTGATTAATTGCAGTGCCCAATTACCAAGAATTAAGAAAATAAACACGCTGAACACTAGAGAACGACCTTTTAACAACATTTAGTTGACTGAGGACAGCAAGCTTATACGAAATGAGGAATGCCAATAAATTGAGAAATCACTGAGAAATGTGCAACAGCACAAAGAAATCAACATACCTATTGTTAACGTCTAGTCCTAGGTTTGCAGCGGAATTCAGCTAAGAGTGCTATGTGATCTGATGACCATTCAGGAGAAGGAAGAGCAGTATCTTTTCGCAAGCTATCTTCGTCCAAGAGCTCCAACAGAGACTCCACAGTTAAGGAGTCGGCTACAAGGAGAAAGCAAATTATGCTGTTATAAAATTCGTCAAATCCGCATAACATGCAATCAGACAGATATCCATCCAGACATGAGTAAATAGAGAGAGAAACACCAAAGCAAATACAATGATTTCAAGCTACTGGAAGTAGCTCAATGAAAATTTATCAAGAGTTTACCTGAATAGAATATGTAATCATGAGTGCCAATAAAATCTCTAGTGCAGTTCGTAAAAAGGGGTTCATTTGTAGCAGGATCCATTTTCCTTCTCTGCTCTAGACCAAGACCAACCCCAACTCTTGCAAAGGATGAGTAAGCACTTACCTGGAAGTAAAATGAAAACGTTAAACTTCTGAATAAAAGCAAAATTATGGCCACCAATGCTTAACACTCAGAATAGAATTATTAAGGCCATACCAAGGGCAGCTGGTGTGTTAGTTTGGCAGCAGGGCGAAGAATTCCGAGAGGGTCTATGGCTAAATCTGGATGAAGAGGATCAACTTTCCCCATGGCAAGGAGAGCATGAGGGGCACTGTTGAGAACAGAAGTAAACAAAATATTACCATCTGATGATCTAAGCTACTGTAACAGTTCAAAATTTCAAAACCATAGCATTGAAAGAGAAAACACAAAGCACCTTCCAGGAATTGAATTAAAATCCCCACACACCAACATTGGGATATCTGCGCTTGCAGCAATTTTCTCAAGGCCTTTCAACAGTGTGTGCACCTGATACAGATGAAGACAAGCAGCTACTTAAACAAGTGAACTTAGAGGGGGGGGGGGAACTAGTTGAACAAATGATGGCCTTAGACAAAAACCTGCCAAAGCTTGACATCTTTCAAGTCTTGATGCACATTTACATGTGTGTTTGCCTGCATATAGAAACATAAGACGTATACTGTTCATGAGAAGTTCTACCAAGTAGCCATCCCATTTCAAAGGTCTAGTAAAGAAACTAAACAAAAATGAGCCTCGAAGAAGTATGTTATGCATTGCAAAGGAACAAAAGTCAAGAGAGAGGAAGATGATAATATCAGCACAGATACAAATAGTCTGGATCGAAAGATAAAGTTACTCATATTAGAAGGAAGGCAAAGAACTGCTACTTATGAGTAAAGACTTCTAAAACAAATTCTCTAAATACAAGTGACAGATAAGACAACCAAATACTTTTAAGCTGACTGTGAGGGGCAGCGCGAGAATCACATGTTAGTCTTATTTCATTGATTTTATTTTTAAGCAAATTGTAGCATTTACTGATCTTTCACATTTCAAATTATTACTTCAAGCCTGGTGGTACAAAGGCACACCCTGCAATAAGGCACCTCACTTGTCAACCTCAACTTTCGCAGAATAAATCAAACCTGAGTGTATCATTTATCTAATAATCTACGGAGTAAATTTTAAGTTCCGGTGTCTCATGTCAATGCCTTCTGCAATTAAGTGCCCTCGGTTCAGTACCATAAACCCTCTAAAAGCCTCAACATGAAAGCAAGAGAAGTAAACAGCAAGACTAAACACAAACCTTTTTTCCAAAATCCTTGTATCTAGGGAAGTTCTAGGGTCATCTAGTATCTAGCATCTTCAATCTTATGAACATACATGCACATATAAAGATATCAATGTAACTTGTGTTTTGCCAGCATATAGGTGGTTTTAGGTGAAAATATTTATTCAATATGTGAATCCAGGTGACAACTACTAATGATAAAGGGTACAAATCCAGCATAAACTTAAAAAACATCTCGGAGCAATGCCATCCAGGAAATCTCTTGGTCAACCAGCATTCTAGCTAAGCTATTTAACTTTAAAGCATGATGTCATGGTTGCAGAACAATAACAAAATCTTACCACACAAACAAGCTGGCGCTTCCCAGGGTTATCAATGCCATGGTTACCGAACTTTGCTTCTAGAACCACAATGAGCGCAACATTATCCTGTATGGATCAAGAAGATATCAGGTGATGATTTCTGCCAGAAAAGACCGGAAAGTAAAAACACAAAGATACGGTAAAGATTCCAGGAAGAACCATAAACCTGTAAAACTGATAAATACAGTTACCTTGACCAGTCTGTTTAAGGCATTTTTCTTCTGTGCACTTGGGACCAAAGCATCAGTCAGAGATTGTGCAGCTTTGTTAAACTCAACCTGCAACCAAGGATGCTATAATTAAACAGTAAAAAAGGAGCGATAGCATGTTATATTGAACTGAAAGCCCTTTCATCACCTCATATTTTTTAACATGTGAAAATCTATCACGCCGGAAGAAAGTAGCACAACCATCGATGGTGTTTATATTTCCACCAAAAACCTGCATGATAATTGACAGTGTATGAATAACAGCACGAGTTCTTCGCCCAGATAGAAATGGTGTTCTGACCAACCTCTGCTGTTTTCCTTTTAAACAGAGCTTGATAGCCATGTTTATCCAGCTCAGGTGCAAAGAATTCCTCAAAATGATCGCTTTGAACCTAAGAAAGAAGATTAAAATGAAAAAAGAGAAGGTGAGTGTTCGGAAGGTAAAAATTTGGCATTGATGCCACATGTAGAAATTCACAATGTAACGGCCTCTAGGAGACGCAAAATTCCATACTATAAACCAGGCAACTCAGATGAGAAGCTATTTATATATTCCAGAGGGGAAAATGACACTCTTAAAAGGCCTGTCACAAATTAATTTTCCACCCTTACTTAAGTAAAATTTTAATTAGATAAAAGAGATGCAGCACAATAATTCCTTCAAACTAAATTCTGAAATAACACGCAAATCTCACAGATTTGAACAAATAATTGCAAACAATTAAAGCTGATCAGATTCTTTTAGCAGTTAAAGTTCATTAAAACTGGACCGGCCTAATCTAGATCAATAGTTCTTTTAACCATTCAATCAACAGTTCTATTAGATTTGTTCGCTGCAATTGGTCTAAAACTTTTCCTAAGTTCTGCCAGCCACAATTAGAGAAAAACTTAAATTTTGACAAGCATATATCGATCTCCCATGCAGTTATGTACCTCTTGAAGACAAACAATGTCAGCGCGATAGCCAACTATTTCTCGTAATAGGTTTTGCCTGCGGTAGGTCCAAGAAAGAGCCCAAGAGGGGCAATAGCTGTACAATTCACTTGACGCATATGCATCAGATAAAATGTTGTATGACAGCACAGTAAACGTCACTCCCGAGGAAATGCGACCATCCAAATCTAGATGCCCAGGCACATCTACTCCACTCACAGAGATCAAGCGCCGTGGACTGGGTGATGGAGCTGGAATGACACGGGAAGTTAATAAGGTATTGGTAGGTCCCACGGGTAATTTTGTTTCAGCGTCTACCACGACACACTCAAATTTAAGGACATGACCAATATCATCAGCTGTTGGTGTATACGTCTTAGAGCGTCCAACTTCAAACCACGTTTCACCACCACTCCTCTGAGTAACTGCAGCAGGATACAAAGCAGCGGTGCCATTTGACAAGCTGGTATTTGACTGAGATGTACTCATATTAACCATACCTGATGTCGTACTGCCAGTACTATTATATCGCCCAAAAATTTCTTCCTCCTCATTTCCATTTTCATTCACAGCACTGGCAGCTCGCTCATGCAGAACACGATGATGTTGCCAGGCATCAGAAAAGCACTTAGGAGAACAATGGTAACTCTTGGCAACAGGTAATTTGGCCTTAACACACCCAAGGCATTGTAATGTAGCTTGCTCTGTTGGGTGAACACTACAAACTGCAACTTTCCTATCACTTTGTATGCGGTACCTGCATGGAGAACAAATCATTTACAAATAACAGGAGTACTTATGCAATTGCTGAAATCTGAAACCTATACAAAATGACAAGAAGAATAGATTTCTTCGAATTCTCCTTTGAGAACCCAAATGCATCAAAATGAAGTCCCCTAAGAAATATTAGTTGTTAAAGCAACTATGCAGCTCGCATTAACGACTGATGCATGAGTCAGCTCAAATGATTCACTTATAAAGGGAGAATAAAGACCAAAAATCTACAACAACCAAATGAGGACCCACACGGAACAAGTTGCAGCAGATTTAATTAATATTTTAATCATTTCTCTGGGTATTGTTCTGCAAATGTTCGCAAAAAGCAACAAAGTAACAGATAAATTCTAGCAAAACACAAGCATATCCACGTGCAAAGCCACGCGCCAAAGACAAAGCACAATATCAAATTGCCAAAGAAGCCGACAATGGAATAACTAACTATCAGCGGAAGGCAAAGCCAACCATTAGCTTCAAAAGGGAAGCAGGTACGTGGATAAGGAGAAACCGGGAAATAAGGGTCAGCCAGTCTGCATTAAGTGACATTCTTAAACCCGTTACTAAAATTCGAAAGAACACTTCTCCAGAGTTTTTTCCTTAAGCTTACTCAGACTTATTCCCCCTCTACTGTTTCTCCTCAGATTCTATTGAGTACATGACTCTCATCCACCTTTGCCTCAGCGATCAACACGAGTCATATGCTCATAAAAGTACACGCAACTGAACCTTGTTAAACGACTTACAACCTAGATAAACAAAATCAATAGGACTTCATAAAAACAAGACATAAAACCTCAATTCACAAACCGTTGAACTTCATACCTACGCATGCAAGAGCAAAACTATTACCATCACTAACAGCACAATGCAAGAAATGATGAAAAGAAATGGAAAACCTAATCATCCAAGCAGGGGAGAAAAAACAAACTTAAGATACATGCTTTAGAAAACTCACCATCTATATCTTAAGAAATGCCCATCAACGGGGTTCAACTCAGTAACATCATCGGTAATAACAGACTTATCGGGGCGCTTCAGGAGCACATACGGCGTCAACTCGCACCCTACAATTGGTATATCAGATGGCAGGTGCACCCGCAGCACACTCAGCATTTTCCCCTAACCTCTGGCGAATTAAATTCCTCCGTCTCTTCTACCAACGTCGTTTGAAACCCTAAAATCGCAGAAATCCGAGATTCGAGCACCAACTGTCGGCGGACTTGTGGCGGATCCGCCATCACCAGTGCCCAGCGCCAATCGCCAGCCTTGCTCTCTCAAAACCCTACTTAATAAAAAAAAAACTGAGATCAATTTACGCAAAATTGGATTGGAAATGGGTAATACTAGAGATCGTTCCGAAACTTGAATTGGAATGGGCAAAAAGAAAAAGAAAAGAAAAAAAGAAAGGATGATTCCAAAGCGAATTGATGGTTTGGGAAGTGAAAGCCGAAAGTTGGCAGGCGAATGCGGAGAGAGATATGGATGGGATATTGAGAGAGAGAGAGTGTGGGTGGGGTAATCGATTGATTAGAGAGAGTTAGGGTTTTACAGAAAAACAAGAGAAAATGCAAGAGAAGGAGAGAGAGAGAAACAAGTCGCCTCAACGCATTAATATAGGAGGAGGGTTGTGTCTGCGACTCTGCCTGCCTCCGTCTATTATTGTTTCTCTTCTCTCATAAATTAAAAAACATAACATATAAATATATTTACGTTTACTTACACACACATATATATATATATATAACATGTATGTATATCTTTTCATTTTATACACACATAAAAATGTGTATATATGAGAATTATCAATGTACTAATATATGAGAATTATAGTTATTAATAATAATCAAAATGTTGTAATTAATTATAGTTATTAAAAGTATTTACATGTGACTTATTATAATTTAAGATTAAGTTTGGTGAACCTTGGAATGAAGATGTAATCAAAGTAATAACATTGTGGATCTAAGATTTTTATGTGTAATGTGTATGAAATTCATTTTTGTAATGTAAATCTTGAAATATTAATGTAATTTCCTGACTTGTCATTACCATTAATTACGATAATAATGGTTATGGGATCCTGTTTGAGATTAGCAAGGTTGGATCTACCCCTCTCTCAGAGGCTTCTTGCAGTATAAGTTGCACCTAAACCACAGCAAATGCTCATCCATTTTACACACAGAGGACGTCCAAACCACAAACGAAGATGGCAAAGTTGTCGTGTTTCTGTTTAGGACTCGTCGCCACCACCCTCGTCCTCCTACTATCAGGTACTTGTTTCAATATCCAATTGATAACTTTCTTTATACGTGATCAATAGAAGACAATTGAGTGAAAACATGTGGTGTTTTTATGTCAAAAGATGATTTTACAGATACAAAAATCATAAGTCTCTGTTACTATACCGCTTGTGATTGTGGTGTTTTGGTGGTGCAGCTGAAATGGGAGTTTGTGATAACCAAGATTGCACAAGCACAATTATTCCAGGTGCCTGCGGCCATGGTACCTGCGCCCAACAATGTACAAAGCAGTTCGGGGGAGACGGTGAGTGCCTGCCTCAAGCCCCCAATGTATATGCTTGTGTTTGCTTTTATGACTGTCATTGATTCAATTTCACCATCTTTTCTAATAAATGGACTCCCGCTTTTCTCTGGTTTTACGCCTTCTCACTCCCCTCAACATATACAACAATCAACTTTGACTGTCATTGTCTGTGGAATTTGAAGCCAGTCCTCATTAGTAAACAAGGAAAAGATAAACGCAACCTGAGGGCAAGATATTCATGCAATGGTCCCTGTCGGGAAAATCATAGTTTGTAAATCGTCACAATTTGATGCCCGAGGTGCAAATGATCAACTCAATATTTATATACTTAATTCAAGCCTTTTCTGATTTTCTCTACCACTACTTGTAAATGATTATAGCCTGAGGCTTCGTAGCACACTTATGGACCTGAACCTGGGCGGTCTATCCATGACCAGAACAAACTTGTGCTAAATTACTTGTTGCAATAAGGATAATGCAAATAAGCTCAACACAACAATCCTAATCTCTGACTACCCAGGAGCACCATCGAAAAATCCCGAATTCAGTTGGATTTCATCCAACTGTACTTCAGAAAACTTCCAAGCAAAATCAATTTTAAAGAAAAACTAAGCTCACACCCATCATGAGTAAAAAGCATTTACAGCAAAGCAGGGTATAGAGAGCCATCAACACCCAATGTAATTATCATGAGATCATAAACACCCAATGTAATTATCATGAGATCATAAACCGGACATGCAAAATAGCAAAAAAGATATAATGCTTCTATCTCATCCAACATGGCAAGCAACACCCAAAATGCCGTATCTTGATTTCTTAGAATCACCTAAAAATATTTTTGACAAGAGCCATCAATACAATTTAGATTCCCATCCACCATTTCTTTAGCAGGAAACTGCACTGACGAACCAGAAAGCAGCGCCAAGCACATTCAATCTACAATCTGACGGCTTTCATATGCCAACAAGAACCACATGGTATCTGATGCCAACCAACACATGGAAACCCTCGACAATAAAAGCTATAGTGCTAAAACAAGTCAAATAAAGATTACCACAACTTGATCGACAAAATAAGAAAATGACATGCATGTACTAATGTCATATATATATTTCACTCTGACCAAAAACCAATTGCCAACATTGTCCATCACATATGTGAAGAAAAAAAGAACAAGTCTAATGCAACAATATCCAAAACGGAAGTCCAAAAACATGAAAAGCCCAGCCATTGGCCTTAGTAACCACCCTTGAGATCATTGACGACATCATATGGGATGGGAGTGACAGTTTCTAGAGTGGCCCCCTCCACCATGAAACCAGGCTTGGGTCCCTCCGGCTGCCTCTTGGTGCTGATAATTTTACCTTGTGCCTTGGCCTCTGCCTTCAACTGGTCATTCTTTTTTATCCTTTCGAGAATCTCCTCGTGGCACCTTGAGGGCTGAACATGTTCCACACGGACATGTATCCTCTTCTTTATAATTCTGTTACCAACCTGCATCCACAAACACCAAGCCATGTAACCTCAGTGAGATGATTGTTTGGTAAAATAGGACAAAACTAATTACGTTCCATTATACTCCAATTTTCTGGAGTATCATAGTCCTTTAAATATTATTCAAGAGTAAAAAATTAAATAAAAACAGCATATACATTGAGGATGAAAATAGATTGGATGCTTTTCCAAATAATTAATAACTATGCCTCAACATGCAAGGACAAATGCAGTACAATCTTCTCTTAAGCCTGGCCAAGGCCAAAGCTCCGAACCTAGACAGGGCAACAGCTCCAACAACAAGATAGAGTTCACAAGCATGGCAACATTGGAGCCCCCAAGGCGGACAGAAGAAAAAGTTCTCAAGTTTTCACTCAGAATGTCTTGAGATATAAGCATCATGGCCTTGCAAGCAAGCAAAACCCATACACCGACAACAGAAATTATCATTCCAAAATTCATTTCAGTTAGCATAAGACTACTCTAAAAGCAGTGTTTTAAGTATTAACATGGATTTAGGCCAGAGACCACCAAGAAGGGCATTCTCCTCCCCCGGTTTTCAAGAGAAGGCCGAAGAAATGCTAGCAAGACCACAATTGTGAGCTATAACATCAAACAAATTCTTCGAATAACACAATCTTCAGATATATTTCATTTCTTATACAATTACTACACGCAAACGACAACGATTAATACCAACAAACAAATATGTAAACACAAAACGAAGAAAAAACCATTCAGTTGCAGAAATGCAGATACAGGAACACTTGAGTTTCATATACCTGCTTGTTAACTTCGACGCCAATAGCGCGCTTGGTGACGTTCCAGACCCGACCCGTGCGTCCATGGTAGAACTTGTGGGGCATGCCTTTGTGGATGGACCCGTTAACCTTGACATCTACGTATTCCCCGATTTTGTAGATCCGAAGGTAGGTCGACAAATGGGTCGGACCCTTCTTTCTGAAAGGGCGAGCGAAGAGATCCCTGGTGCGCGCTCTCTGACCGTGACCCGCCGGCATTTTGCGGTGTCTTTCAGCTGCCTCGGTGGGTGAAGTGTGTCAAAAAAGGGTGATGAAGTGGAGCTGGGAGAGAGAAGCGGCTTATATATGAATGTAGAAATAGGGTTTTATGATATGAATGGGCTGGAAGAGATTGATAACAGTAATGGGCTTCAAGTATTGGGCCCAAGCTTACTAATGGCTTCGCCCAGGAATGGGCTGTAATAGTTGGATAACAGTAATGGGCTTGATGTATTGACCAATTTAGTGCTCTCTTTAATTTTGGGATAACTACACTCCCCCTCTCCTAATATTTGGTGTAATTATAGTAAACTCTCATAATATGAGATATTACATTTAGTATTCTTAAAGTCTGCTTTCATCTAACAAATAAATTCCTTCATTAGTCAAATTAACTGAATTTGCTTATTACAATAAAAGAAATAAAAAAAATTATATTTACCCTCAATTGACTTATTATTGGCCTATTGCAGGTCAAATAATTTTTTTTTTATGATCAAACTACTCTCATATGTCTTCACATATTAATGTATGACAATCAGTAATAAGTTAATTGATGATAAATATCAATTTTCATTAAAGTTTTCTGTTAATATTAGCAAATTTAGTGAATTTTGATTTAAGAATGGACTTATTTGTTGACAAAAATAAATTTTAGGGTGTTAAATATAATTTTTTAAATTATAAAGGGCCTGTGTATAATTACACAAAACTTTAGGCAAGGAGAGTGTAATTATCCCTTTAATTTTTAAATTTTGATAATTATAATGAATTCCCTTAAATTTATTATAATTATAAATGCATTATTAATATTTGAAAAATTATAAATACCTTTTAACGAGTGTGTGACATACATCATCTCGTGAAAACCCATTGTATAAGATACTTATTAGACGATCGTTAATTTCAATAAATATTTATAATTTTTCAAATAGTGAGATATATTTATACTTATAATAAATTTTAAAAAGTCCATTATAATTTATCCTTTACATTTTATTTTTTTAGAGTTTTGAAAACCAAAATCAATTTGCAAATATTAGATTAATTATCTTTACTCTTTCAGAATTGAGAAGACCCGATAATAAAAATGACATGTAATATACTATCTTAATCTATCTACCTTTTTTTCCTTTCTCTTCTTTCAATCTTAATTCTTTATATTTCTATTTTTCTGACCTTTTAATAAAATTAAAAAAATTACTCTTCAATTTTTGATCGAATCAATTCAATCACAGAGCAAGTATGATACACTTACTCTGTAATTGGTCATTTTTGACAAATTGTATGCAAATCATATGACAAGTATATTGACTTGTCATAAAATTGGTTCAGATTTGATCGAGTCAGGTCCGAACAAAATTTTACTATAAAATTAAATTAACTCGTTTGACTATTCAAATCACACTTATTCATATATCAAAAATGAAATAAACTCATAAAATAAAAAATAATGTTATTATAATGATGAATTGAAATGGTCTGCAAACATAGAGAGTGGCGTTTGTCTGTAAACTCAAACAGCCGCCCCAGCGTTTCTTATATAAGCTGTAACTCTGCAACCATCTTCTCTGCATTTCCACCATGGCCATTACTGCTCTAAACCTCATCATTTTCACTATTCTTCTCTTTCTCGCATCAGCTCTTCCCCTCACAAAGTCCCAACAATTTTCAAGAAAATTATCCAAGAAAGAAATGGGCCTCAAAGTGGAAAAGCTGAGCCACCTCCACTTCTACTTCCACGACATAGGAAGCGGCAGCAACCCCACCGCCGTCCACGTCGCTCAAGCCGCCACCACCAACTCCTCTGCCACCCTCTTCGGCTCGGTGACGGTGATCGACAACCTTCTGACATTAGGACCGGAGATAAGCTCCAAGACTGTGGGGAGAGCTCAAGGGATATACGTGTTCGCGGATACAACGGAGCTGGCGCTCTCGGTTGTCTATAACTTTGCTTTCAGTGAGGGTGTGTTTAACGGCAGCGTGCTTAGTGTCCTGGGGCGGAACCCGTTGTTGTCGGGCGTGAGAGAGCTTTCGATCGTGGGCGGGAGTGGCGTGTTCCGGTTTGCGCGTGGGCATGCTAAGTTGAAGACGGTTGAGACGAACATGCAGAACGGGGATGCTGTAGTTGAGTACAATGTCTACGTCTTCCATTATTGATATCCTTAATATTTCATTTTTGTTTTGGTTGTTATAATACGTATTAATACATTATTATATGCGTGTCCTGCTGACTGAGTATGCACTGCTGCAGGCCTGCATGCACCTACCTAGCCATCATTATCTTATATATTGTTAAATTGTTTTTCTATTGAGATAAAAATTAGTTGCTCTAATCCCTCGTACTTCTAGATATACAATTAACATATATAAATATATAGGATTAAATATAATTTATCTCTTTGTGATGTGTTAAATGAGAAAAAAAAAATATGTGAAAAAAATTTAGCAAATTTATTCTCCTATATTCTAGAAAAGTACCGTTCAAACTCACCAGGAACTTATGAATTTTGTCCAAACACAATATTCCATCATCTGTTCAGGAGCGACATCATTTATGATTCAACTAATGAGGAATGTCCTTTTAATTTGCAATGAGTAGGTCCATCAACTGCATACACTCCTTTGAACATGGCATGTCCGTTGAATTCTCAAACGTCATATTTGCCCTTTGTTGGAGATGAGTGTGCATACTAAGTTACTCTGGAACTGTGGAGACACTATGAAATTTCACCGATTCCATTTGAAGACATTAATTTAAACACTCCTACTGAGCATATACAAGAATAACACCCTCATCGAAGTAGATGACGTCTACGATGGGGCACTGGTGGGCATTACTAGAAATAATAGATGTATCCTAACATATAATCTTTTTAACATGTATCATAGTGAAGAAAATACATTAATGACCCTCTACACTAATAAAATGCAATAAAACCCAAGATCCGCGTACTTTTTTAGGGTCGGGCCATTTGACGCGACTTGATCCGCCATCCCGTTCCAATAACATGAGATATAAAGCGATGATCTCCTGACAACTCATAGCTTGAGATTTTGCCACGTTGACTAGGCACATACGTACATATGGTCCTATAAATACATCTATTCCACCAAATTTGTGATAAGATATGTTTCATCAATTTCTATTATATTTAATACTTTGGTCGCTTCTTACCATCTTGAACTTGAACTAACTTAGGTATCAGAGGATTTGCAGGAGGAATTATAGGACCAGCTATAGTAGGGAGGGAAGAGTTTCCCTCGTAGGATCTATTATTACCTCCATTATCTGAATTGACAATTTCTCATGTCTCAAGCTCAATGTTTCCACATATGGCACCAATAATACGTTTTGAATTTTTTGCCACACCACAAGGTAGAACAAATTTTCAAAAAATATTCTAAAATTAATGGGGACTAACCTGCAAAACAAAGGTTAACACTGCAATGTTTAAGTCAGTAATGTTTTTACTGAAAAAATAAATAAAAAAAGCTTGAATTAAAGTGAGAATAATGATAACAAAATAAAATAGTGATAAAGTGTATATATTTGTGTGGAGTGTAAAATATAAGCTTAGAATAGCCTAAAAATCAATATAGAAATGAGAAAAAGTGAGAGTTTGAGAATAAGAGTTGATGTTACCAAATGACTGCAAAAGGTCTCTATTTATAAACATGGACAGAGTAGGATATAGGGGTTGTTATAGAGTGTCGTATGCAGTTGGAAAGGCTTTTGAGTCGGCTATTATCCAGGAAAAATTGTTTGTGATTTGGGTTTAATTTGATTGAGATACGTCAGGTAGACTGTGTCATACCATGTCTGCGGAAAAATTCAGGAATTGGTTACTCATTGATTTCTAGCTCATTTGCCATTGATTTACTCTGAACCACCTGGAGATATTTGATGATGGTGTGTCTTATGTGTTGGCAAGCTATATGACGTATCCGTCCAATTATATGATGACATGTCTGCTGAAATGTACTTATTTAATGGGCTGACCAGTTCAGTAAAATAGGAGGTAAGCACTGATAGGCCAATTGGGCTGATGTGCCTTGCTTGTGGATTTTACTTCCTTACTGGTGGGCCAGTTGGGTTCGAAGCCAGCTGGGCTGACCTATTTTGTTTGTGAGCCAGGTCAAATATTGTGAGAGGGCATCAACTATAATAATTTATTTAAAAAGTTAATGATGAATGCTTCAAATTATTATTGAGCATGCAAAAGTTGCACATAAGAGAAGATCCACGAACTTGGGATCTGTTGGGTCGAATTCATTTGCAAACCTAAAACGGATACCTGCAAAAGAAATGTTAGTACTCCAACTCCTAAATCAATACAAATTTTTGAATGTTGAAATTAAAAAAAGATGTAAAAATGAAATAAGGAGCTATAATAAAAGAATAATTGAGATAAGTGTACGCATATTAGCCAGATTGCTTGTGTGAGTAAAAAGATGTAACCCTACACCAAGAGATGGGGAATGGGTTTTATAGCGGTCATTCCCAACACATGAAGAGGTAGGCTCCCAGGGGACTCAAGTTGGCGATTACTTAGGGATAAGTCTCCTCAAAGCCTAGGATCGTTAGCAAATACCTTCACAGGATCTTCTAGGGGATAGGATCTCTGAGAATTACGCTCCCAAATTCCAGGAGGCAGTTAGGGGTGTGAGACATATTCTCTTGTTCTTATCACAGTCTATGTGGGTGCTTTCTCACTTGACACATGCGAATGGCTTCTTACCACTCAGGAAAAGTAGCAAGCCAATCGCCCCTTCAGCACCAAATATCTTGGGATAGTGGGCTTGGGGCCTAGCCCATCTCCCATGAGCCCACTCGCCTGGTATCCAGTCACCAAGAGGCTATTCTCGTTGGGCCCTGTGCATCTCTAGGCCTTCTTGTTCCAAATTGTCTTGTAGATTGGACCTTTGAGTGGGTTAGACCACCTAATTGGACCGGATTCTTAATTTTTCTATATTAATTTTCCCCTCTAAATTCTAAATTGCTAATGGCTATATTAGTTCATGGAGTTTTCGAATAATGCTTTGGTCAAGAAAATGATATTAATAAGTCTACATTCTACAATCCACTTTCACGACAAATGGGCTTTGTGGGCCGGAGACAAATTCGGAGATGCTTATTATAATTAGAGTAGTGGGCTTTTATAGGTAATGTGGCCTAATATAAAGCAAACTCGAGAAATTAGTCAATAAAATTGCAGCCCGATCCAACTGGAAAAGGGATTTATTAAATTAAAATCTGCCTAAAGGAAAGTGTATCGGCGCGCCGAAGCAGGAAAACGCTGGAGGTTGATTATGGGGACTCGAGAGGTGTACGAAGAGAAGCTTCGAAGAGGGAATCTGCACCACGATCCGACCATTAAACCCGGACTCGGCTCCGCCCGCTGCCCCCGCTGTCTTTCTCTCTTAAATCCCACGAAGGTATGCGCTTCTGTGTGTGAATTGGTAGTACGCATATTAGCTGTTTGATAATATGTTTCTTCGAGAATCTGAATTGATGCCCTTTGGGATTTATATTTCTGTTTTAAATGTTTTGAAACAGGAAAATTCGGAATGGAAGATCACACCGGTTCTACACGATGCCACTGCGGTGGTACATACATGTGAATATGTGATGATTAGTTTTTATTTTGTGCTGTACAGTGGCTTTAATTTCTTGAGTGATGATAGCTTTGGCAGTCCTACGTTAGTTGGGTCCTGTGTAGTGATAGACTGTGTTGGTTTATTTGGGTATTGGACAACGTTCTACTCGCTTCAAGGGACAGAGTTCTAAATTTTCAATGCTTCCGGGAATCTCAATCATATATTTTCCCAAAGTTGACTTTTCCTGTAACTGGTTTAGGAGTAATATTTGCTTAACACAATGCTTGATTGTACTAATCCACAATCAAGTTGGAGACCCACCAGAGTTAACACAAATGACAATTCTGAAGCAGCCGAATACTTGCTAAGATTAGAATCCCAACCTCATAAAGACAGATTCAATACCAGAGGCATTAGAAATCTAAATTCACTCATTATCTAATTTAATAATTAGAATTTGATTACCAGAGCGAGAGTATTTCTTTGCTTGGACACTAGAAATCTGATTGCTTCTAAAAAGCCATGATGTAGCCGAAGAATTTATGCACTTTGAACAAAAATAGCTCGCTTCACTGTCTTAATTGCCTTTATGTTCTAAAGTAAAAAATGAAGGCAACCGATACTTATAAGTTGTTTTTCTCTTCTGTTTATTTTTGGGCATTTTAATAGGCTGGCTCTGGAATTGGTGGAATGCTTAGTGCAGTTCATGGTTTCAATACAGGTATAAGTTATAACAATTGACTTGTTAACCTGGCTTTTCCATCTGCATTTCGTGGTCTTCTCTGTTATTGTTCACCTTCCATGATGTATCGTTACAGGAATTCCCTACGTCCAAAAGCACGTGAAGGGGCCAAAGTGGCTTCCATTTGTTATTGGGGTATGACTTGGGTGCTGTTTTCTTCTTCAACCCTCTCGCTGATGTCTTAAACCTATTATTTACGTCAATATCATGTTGTTTAAACACTATTAACACGTTTCTTGTTATTTTTCATGTTTCTAATGCTTTCCTTTTCATTTTGGCAGCTTCCTCCCCTACTAATGTTTTCCGCTGCTAGTGCTGCTTTTGGAGGTATTCATTATCTCGATTCCAACTATTTGAGCTTTACTATTGTGGAAAGGACATCTTAAAGCGAAATTCAAGAAGCCAAATTCTGTTAGGTTATAAATAAAATGTTTAACATAACATGCATTGACATAAAAAACCAGTTTCAATGTTTGATGACTGCATTTCAGAAAGGAGAGAAGATAACCTGATCAAAAAGCATCTAATATACATTTTGTGACCGAAAAAAGTTCAATGTTTGAGAGGAATTACTGGCTGAGATGTAGCACTGGTGGCTTTGTTCATATGGTTCTTGCTTGTGTTATAATTGTGCCTCAGCTATCTTGGATCCTATGTTTTTCCCTTCCTTTTCACTTTCATGAATGGTTCACGTGAATGATTAAATGATGGTTTTCAAGTCGCAAGATAACTAATTAGGGCAAGCAAGTTGCTGAGAAACTTTTACTCGCATTTACTCATCTGTCCGTTTCCTTTCCTATGCTTGATTAGTTGATTACAAAATCGTTTTCTACTATAAAATTGCTAAAAGGGACATCTGGTGTTCTTTTGTCCTTAAGAATGCTTGCGCTTTGCACCTTTGATTTCCAGAAGTCCATGTTCTCTTGCTTCATCTTTTGGCTGATTGACTTGGATGCATTGAGAATTTGTCCTTTCGGGAAATGATTGAATTGAATTTTTATGCACAAGAACATTGAGGGTTTTTGATAATATCTGAAGTCTGTTTTTGAATCTGCTGTTTTTTTTTTGTCAAGAAGCTTTAGATGACCTCTTTTATTTTTCAGTGCATTGATGATGTTTTAACTTACAGGTTATGCACTTCCTGAGTTCACTCAAGTCACTGTGACATCCTACTATGCTGCTTCAAGTGCATCTCATTATGGTATTTCATTGCTCACTAGACACATAGAAGAGGACCATGTTTCCAGAATTCAACATAAGGAGCTTAGATGATTAGTTGCAGGTGCCAAATATACTTGTTTCTTACATCACTTCTTCCAGTATTGTAATCAACTTTACCTATAACTAGAACTAATTTGTAAATCTAGAGATGTGTGTTTTTCTTTCCTTGTTCTTTGAGAAGTTATATGTAATCCTTGAATACTTTACAGTTGGCCATAAAGGTGCATGGATTCTTTTTATCCTTTCTTTAAGGGATTATTAATAGCATCGTCCCCTAAGGTATGTCTTAGTGCAAGTAGAATCGTTGATATCCCAAGGTTTAAGAAATTATATCTAGTACCCATATCATTTGTTGATATTAATGGAGTTTACTGATGTCACCATAAAGATTGAATGAAAACAGAACTTTACTGAGGAGTTTACTAATTCAACTATTTGATAATTGCATAACGGTTAACACCCCCCCCCCCCCCCCAAAATTTAAAAAAAATAAAAAAAAACCCCCCTATGCATGGATTCTTTTTATCCTTTCTTTAAGGGATTATTAATAGCATCGTCCCCTAAGGTATGTCTTAGTGCAAGTAGAATCGTTGATATCCCAAGGTTTAAGAAATTATATCTAGTACCCATATCATTTGTTGATATTAATGGAGTTTACTGATGTCACCATAAAGATTGAATGAAAACAGAACTTTACTGAGGAGTTTACTAATTCAACTATTTGATAATTGCATAACGGTTAACACCCCCCCCCCCCTTAAAGTTTAAACTAAATGCAGAAACACCCCTCTAAAGTTTTTAAAATTACATATACCTTTAGTAATATTTGTTATCATCCTACAAATTGTCTTAACATTGTGCAATACTATCAGCATCAATATTTTAGTAAAATGATAAATTTGAAATGAGTTGTAGGATAATTTATAGAAGTTCTCCTAAAATTTTGACTATGTTTAAAGTCTGATGAAATTTATTTGATTTATACTTACCTTAAAATTTGATGTTATAAAATTTTAGAAAATCATATCTCACAATATTAATAGGTGTATTCTAAATTACATCAATCATAAATATTTTTAATCTAAAATCCAATTGAAACATACTTAGGCGAGTGACAATTTAGAAAGAGAAAAAAATGACCTGAGTTGATATTTAAATCTAAGTGTATTTTATGGACTTAAATTGAATTTTGACATTTAATTACGATGAAGAATAAAAGAGTAATTTTATCAGAGAAAGTTAGGATTTTTTAACGGTTGTTAGTGTGAAAGGAGATAGATGTAAATTTTCAAACCCAAGGAATCTAAGTGTAATATGACGACACCTCAAGGTGAAGTTGCTGTAATCATCCCTTATTTTTTTGATACTTATAGTTGAATCCTAGTAAGTATTTGCCAGATGCCTAGGGCGAGTTTGAGCTTCAAAAACATTTTTCGGCTCAATTCTCATCTTTTCCTTCAAAGTGTAGCTTGAGCTATATTTTCTCTGCTTTTAAACTAGAATCCATTATATAGACCAACAATCTGCAGCAATGAAATTGTAATTAGCTGCAGCTCTACCCTTGCTTTTCACCCTAAAATTATGAACAAGAAAGAAAGTACTATTAATAAGAGCACAAGATTCCTCTTATCATGAAGTAGACTTTTGATGTTTGCTTTTAATTAGTTGAAGCGATTAGCTGGATGCATTCAATTGGGTTATTAAGGTACTTGGGGCTTTATGGCCAAGTAGCGGTCTAGTAAAGTTCATTTCTGTATATGAATTTGCCTATCTTATGGGGGTTTATGGATGGCATATGCCTGGAGATTAAATCATTTATTAAATGTGTTCACCTAATATGATCATAACGTCGTTTGCACCTCAGTCACCAATTTCAGTTTGACTGGACATACAGGTAGAGGTGTGTGATGATAGTGAGCTATGTTAGCATATCTCATTGTTCATACAGATTTATTAACTGTTTATAGACACGTTCATCCTTATATTAGAATATACATGTGTACTGTGTACCATGACTACTATTGCTAGTATATCTTCTTGATTTGGTTGCATGGAGGGATGTCTTTCCCACCCAAACCCCATGGTTACATGAGATTCTTGGATGGATGGGGCAATCCGTTGCCATTGAATCAAGGAGATGATCATCTTATGGCCAGAAATTAGTCCGGTGCATTAATGAAGAATGACCCCAATATTCTTATCCTGCGCACTTTAGCACAGTACAGTTCACCACTCACCCTCTATTTGATCTTATGTCCAAAAATGCACCAGGTGCATCTTAGAATGATCACCATGCTGCTGCACACTTTAGCATGGATATACTGTTCAAACTGTCAACCTCGTTTGAAAGCTTTATAGGGTTGTGGACCACTGTTACTTAAATTCCGTTGTTGTGTGTTTGAGGCATTGTGGTCCTAAGTTACAATGTGTGTACTCTTTCTATGTCTTTGTTCCGCGCCCCTTTATTTGTCAACCTTACTGTACATTTGTTTCTGTAGGTATCCTCTGTCCCAACCAGTGTGTATTAATTGGTGGGCCTTCAGATAGTTGGCATGTATTATCTCTGTGACAGTAATTTGGTAACTCTCCTGTTCTTTTTTAATTCTTGTACTCTATTTTCTAGGTGGGCATAAAGAAGTTTCCATCGTATTGTGATTAAAATGGGATTTCATTCATTTATTCTATACAAGAATTCAACTCTACTGTTAATTAGTATGAAACTTCAACTAGTGGTTGAATATATTCATTACTTTGTCCGTAAAATTGCTGACTTGATGCCTCCAATAACGGATGCTGGTCGTTTGAGTCGAATTAATGTTGTTAATTCCTCATACACTAGATGATACCTAGTATATCTCTTTTGGGCACTCAAAAGAAAGGGCAACTTCCCGTACCAATAAATCAGACTCCACGCCAGTAAGTCCAGAAATAAATATATTAGTGAACAAGTTACATAGCTAGAAGTGACTGACAAGAGGAAAATCCTTAAGGGTAAAATTAGGTTTATCCTTACTAAATTAATTATAAAACAAATTTATTATGTAATTGATTATTTTTTTGAATTGTATATTAATCACATAATAAGTGTATTAGACTTGTTATATAATTGATTGAAATTTGATCGATATTAGAAGTTTTTATGACCAAAATCAAAAACGAAAAAAAACCCTGGCTGATAACTTATTTTAGGTACATAGAAAATGAGCCTCTTTAAATGTATCTATTTCACGATAATTATAATTTGATCAAACTGAGGTCATATTTACTTTGATTTAGAAAAATTGATAGAAATGGTGTTGAATTATATATAAACCAAAAAAAGGCCAAATATGTATTGGAGGCATAGGGGCCCCAAGACTCTTAACATGAAACATAAAAGTAGCACAAGCAAGTGGACAGAAGAATGCCACAAGTAAGAGGTACCATTCCACCCCAAAAATCTTCAACTACATCATGTCTTGCTGCACTTAAAGTTGAGATCCATGCGAATAAAGATACCTACTTTGGCCGTTGAAGTCTACGGTCACCCAAACCCAGACCCAGTTAAGGAAAAATTCCAAGAACGTCTATTAGTGATGGAATGTTACTTTGCTGCAAATAGCACGCGAGTTTAAATATTCAAATTTCTTTTAGTAATTTCATTCTCTTGCTTTTCATGCTATATATCTTCCTGTAGCCCAGGAATTTCTCTTCTTATATATAGCAGCCGCTTCTCTACTGTATATATATATATATTCAACGAAACGAAAACTGGAGTCGTTGCTGTGTCATGACAAATTCTTAGTAGAAGATGACATTCGACTTTGACGATTAATTTGTCAAAAGATCAGAATATAATAACAAGATCGATGTTAGGTTGCAAATATGAGTTCACAATGAAATTAAAACAAATGGAGATACTAACTAATTAACGAGCTAGCTTGGTGCAAGTAGTAACTGTTAATTATCCCTCAAATTTCCTCATATATATATATATATAGAGAGAGAGAGAGAGAGAGAGAGAAGAGAGAGAGATCCTCAAATAACAATATTGGTAAAATATAATACTTTATGTCTGTCCCTGAAAGGTAATATTTCTAATTGGATAGTCAATTAAAGATGTAAATCCAAGCTTACATGATCTTGCATGCTAGGCTTCTGGGAAGTAAGACCACTACTCATTGCTGCAAATGGCTTGTTCATCTGATCGTTGTTAGAATTGAACATTGATATCTGCGGGTGTGGCGCTATTGAAGATCGTTCACGACTAAATACCGAGGAGCTATGACTAGCCGGGATTCGCCACAAAGCCAAGGGGCTTCCGTTAATAGGCTGTATTGGGTGATGAGCGTTAAGGTACGAGCCGTGGCTGCTGCTGAAGGACCTGGAATTAGCGCTATAACTGCTGTTTCTGCTGTTCCAGCAAGAATATTGATAATTAGCAGGAGAAGTTGGTGCTGTTGATCCAATTAGACGACTATAGTTGGTAAGGCCATAAACGTGTGGATCAGATAAGCAACCATGCATCATAGCCGACTGCAGATGAGCCCGTTTTGCATGTTGCCGTTCTCTCTTGTGGGCGTTTTGATGGCCGCCAAGAGCTTGGGAAGTGGGGAAGTTTCTGCAGCAGTAATGACATTCAAATTTCCTGTTGCTGATGATGTCTGTGTTGTCACTGCTCATGTCCTTGCCTGCCTGATCTCCTAGTTCAGCAGCAGGGTTGTTGCTGTTGTTTTCATTGGACTGATTGGAGTGGCAGTCTGTGGTGGTGGTGGTGTTACTGTTACCTCCAAACTCTTTGCCGAAAAGCCTGATGTTGCCGGTGCCCTTTTCTTTAAGAGGTGGAGCTGGGCGGATGAAAGGTAGCTGAGAGAAAGACTCGACGTTCATGAAGTCGCGAGTCTCTCTCTCAGTCTTGTCCATGGAAGTAGAAGGCAGGCAATTGCAAAAGTTGCAGGAGAAAATCTTGGGGGGTGGGGGTGGGGGTGGTGATTTCTCTTGTACGTAGAGTAATATTGTTGGGGACCTAAAATGGAGTGGTCAGATATGCATGGTTTAATGTTGGAGCTAAACCCTCTCAATTCTTTTGATGAATGATAGCAGATAAGGTCCCCATATATTCTTTTTATCTTTATATGTGAACATGGATCAGAGGTTTGCATTTTGTTTTCCTGCTTTTACACCTTCTGCTAAAATGCACCTAATCCTACTTATAATTCTTTTTTATAAGATTTCATTAGAATGCTAAACACTACAAAAAAATTGTAACCAAAAAATAATATTAGTAATAAAATTAATTGACAATTTGACACACAATATATTTTATGATTGCCACAATATAATTACTTAGCTAGTGACAAGAGTTGTAAATTAAATTGTTATTATAGACCAGTAGTAACACCCATACAAATATTACTCTCTCTCTCTCTCTCTCTCTCTATACATATATGTATACTTTAATTATACTTGCATGGATCGATTTTCATATTGTATATATAGCTAATGGGTAATTGCAAAAACTAACCTGTAATTTAGGGGAAGTAGCAATTTAAGGCCTCTAAGTTTAATCTTGACAATTTTGCCCTGTGATTTTAAAAAATATGGCAGTTATTGCCCTCTGACTAAATTTGAACAAATTATGGATAATTTTACCCCTCTACAGCTTTAAAAAGAGCAGTTTAGTCCTATTTTGCTATTTTAACATTTTGTTGCATCATACTTGTCTAGAATGGTATTATACCCTAGGTTTATTGAAAAACAAATATATTTATATTGTATTAGATATTTTTTCCACTAACAAAGGAGATTCGTTAACAGAATGGAATCGAACGAAAGTTCGATACAACAGGGAAACTTTCAGATTCTGAAAGATCGAAGATGGAATTTCTTTATGAAAATTCCATAAAAAGGAGAAGATTATCTCCAAACACCAAATGAAGGTTTAAGTGACAACCAGAAGTATTTTCAGATCTTGAAAAAATAGAGAAAGAATTTCATTCTAGGAATTCTAAAGAAGACCACAAAACCGGATCCTGAACCTCTTACTAAAGTGGAACAAGAAGAATAGTGGAGAATTCATCAGATTCAGAAGGTGCTACCAAGAAATACAGTGAAAAACATGCAAGTAATTGAAGTCCATGGTAGAATACCAGCAAAGATAAACAAAACGGGTAATTTCTCTCACTAATACAATTCTACGAATTATGATTAAATGGACTAATTCGAAAGAACTCAAGTTGGATATCTCAAAGATCTCCCAAGATCTAAGAGAAATTCAAAAGGCAATTCAAAATTATAGACAGAGGTTAATCCATATACCTTAGAAAATAGAAACTTCGAGCCAAAAGGTGGACAAGATCCTTAAGATTCTTCCAAATCTACATAAAGATCTTACAAATATGAAGTGAGAAGTTATAGATCTGAAGGAAAACCAAAGGGAGATCCCTGATACATCCAGATCCAGACAAGAGCGGATTAGGGACGCCTGTGGAACAGTATCTCTTCTACATCAGAAGGGAAAGATGACAGAGGTTCCAATGCCAAAGATAAGAGATGATATGATCTGAGAAATCATTAGCTCCATGAAATAATGAAAGTTACGAGGGCGGATCTACCAGACTTTTAGGAATTGGCTGAATCTTTTCCCAATTTGGAATTTTGGACTTAGTCAATGTTCAAACCAATGAAATCACTCTAGCACTACCACCGCAGGAGGAAAGTATAGGTTTCAATGATCTTACACAGGATCATCTAATGAGGGAAAGTACAAATTTCCACACCAACGCGACACCAATATTTGCGGGAACCAGACTTAGAGAAAATCCAGGGAGAAATTCAAGGAAAGTGCCTGAAAATACACCTTAGGCAAGGATAATGCTCCAGCCCTTGCATCCATATGACACCGTACTCAACCTGGATGTTATCGACTTCCAAAACATCGAAAAACTGATAGATGAATGGGTTGCAGCAGTAAAGATAACGACAACTATGCTAAAACTTGACAACGAAAACTTCATAAACCTACTGGAGTTGAGCATGGAGGGTTCTGTGAAGATCAAATGGGATAATACCTCAGAAGATACCAAAGCCAGTATCCTTGTTGGAGATTCAAAGAGTGCAATAGCAAATCAGTTAGGAAGGCTATCAAGATATACTTCATCGGAGATGAATATTTTGAAGGAACTAGAGCAGAGAAGGCTAGAAAATATGCACAAGCTCTCTTTGGCCTTGGATTAAGAAGTATTTACGCAGTAGATTTAAATATCTATTGGTTTCGCAAGTATTTCTTCCAAAATGGAGTAGCAACAGAAGTAGCAGCTCCAATGTTATTTACAAAGATCTGAAGTCCATGGAGGGAAATGTTGATCCAGTTATACAAAGTACTCGAAGGACATCTGGATTCAGTTGCAACGAGGATGTCTTTTCTTAAAGATAAGCTGAAAGATTGGTGTTATCAAGCATCCATCCAGAAAAACATGAAGAGATTGCGAGGTAAGATCAACAGAACTCCTCTTTATCGTGATAACAATAGTTTTCCTACATTATAGGAGAATCAAGCGAGCAGAGAAAGAGGAAGAGGAAAAAGCAGAACAATGACTCCTACCATAGGAGTTCCACAAGAATCTCATTCAGGTGGAGATCATGGTAGTCCAAATAAAAGGCTAGATCATACAAATTTGGATAGAGGACCAGATCAACCAGGGCTTCATTCTAGGGATCTAGATGAACAGATGCAAGATCCAAGGAAGAGCCCCTACAAGAAGAACTTTTAGACGAGCCCATACTCGGGCCAATGAAAGTTTCAAGGACTGCAATTGCTGGATCTGCAGAGCAAAAAGTCATATATCTCCAAACTGTCCGCAGAAATATGGTGAATTAAGAAAATTTGAAAGCCACAGAAGATATCTTAGATTCAATCTACTATAGTATTGGTACCCATTCACTAATTTGAGGACATTCCTTCAGACGAAAACATCTATGATGAGGACATAAAAATTGATTCGGATGGATCTTCAATCGAGTCAGAATAATTGCAATTAGGGAGATATGCTTCAAACCTCTGAAATCCTGTCAGGATTCTTTTCTAGGATGACGGTAACAAAATAATAGAAAGGATCATACGCCAAGATTCCAACCTTAGCCCATACGATGGTTTTAGGATTGAGGGAATTGGGAGAGTCCCCATCTAGATAGGATTGAAGTAGAGGAAACATCAAATAATCTATCAATTAAGTTTAGGTGAGTTTGTTATTCCCATGGAACTTACGGGTAATGTGATGGAAATGCAGCTTATTCCTAAAGAAGAAATTCTTCGAAGAATTAAGTAAGCTTAGAGAAGTAGTTGTTGTTACTATGAAGTGGATCCAAATAGGAACCATTGAAGTAGTAATAAAAGCAACTTTCAAGGAAGAAATTGATTCAGAAATACATTTATCAATAATGGATAGAAGAGTCAATAACTTAAGTGATGGTTATCTTAAGACAACAATACCTAATCTGTATGCTGGAAAATTGATGTTTGACGTTCACCCTAGGATTGCATACAACCTAGCAGACCAAGATTTTAGCAGAGTCTTAACCTTTCATCAGGATTTTTAAAGAAAAAGTCTAATGAAAGAAGGTAATAGACCATATTCTACAAGCTTATGCCCTTTCCAATACACATCATTCTAATCTATTTCTTAGGAAAGAGTATATTGTGATTCCTAGATTTTTCAAGAAATTTGGTAAGGTAATGACACCAGATCCTATTAGGATACCTACAGTAAGCAGTGTTGATATCGTTATAAAATATCACCTAGTTTTAGATCCAACACTTAGCTCTAAAGCTGAGATTAGTAGTAGGATGTCATTTTCGGAAGATAGAATTACAAGCTACAAAGGAAAAGTGAAGGAGTTGATAAAAACATTACTCATCAAGAGATTAGGATAGATAATGTAAAACTTATATACTTTGATGATTGGAAAAAAATACAATTTATATTTACATCACTAAGAAAGAAAATTATTTTTCTTGTGATGACTTATATCATTTGCATGCAACAATATATTATTGGCAAATATAAAGGCATGCTAGAAATAACAGGCTAAGAGATCATGATTCCAAGTGTTGCAGAAACAGAGAATGGGAGTATGACTTTGAGGTTAAATTTTCTCAAAGACCATAAACCATGGAGAAGAAAAGGTAACGAAATAAAATTTAGTCTAGATGGTGTTACCATAAACATTGAATGAGTAGTCCATTTTCTATATGCATATATATTACTATATTGTATGATCAATATAAAATAGAATATTTTACAGTTATATTAATTCAGAATCAGGTATTTGCACAACAAAGTTTGGAGTTTTTCCTAGAGAAACTATAAAAACCTTACCCGTTATTGTAGGAAGTGATTTTTCACTAAAAATTCTAATACTCAATAAAGGTATACGAGAGGCAAAAATCATGATTGAAGGAGTATTTGGAACACTTTGGTACAGGTGAAAGCACCTCCCATCTACTTTCATGATACATGTGCTGATATTTTGTTGGGTAATAATTTCATTCAAACTTTAGCAAAATATATGCTAGATAACAATAGAAATCTGTTGATATTTACTACTAATTGTGGTAGTAAGATACATATTTTGCAAAGAGAAAAAACATTTAACAGGATAATGCCCATAAACTATCACAACAAGCGTGGTGATTTTGATGCCAAATTAACTCATTGATAACGATAGCTTCTACGAGAAATCTAAAGGAGAGATTAAGAACTTCAAGGAAGCATTACATGAGATAAAATCACTAGATGTTAGCGAAGAAAGCAAGCTCTCTCTTGAGAATGTCGAAAGACTCATTCAGAAGAATTTCAGTGAGAACCCTCTGGCATGATGAGATATGAACAAAACCAGAGCAACTTTGAAAATGAAAGAAGAATGTAAATATGAGTATGTTTGATACAAGCCTATCCAGATGAACATGAAAGATAAGATAGATATGCAGAAGATTATCAAGGAGCATTTCAATCTTGGACTTATTGAGCCTGGAGTCTCTGCTTACAGTGACCTTGGTTTTCTGGTAAGAAACCATGGTGAGATAAAAAGAGGTAAACTCAGGTTAGTAAATAACTATCAAGGCATTAATAAAATATTAGAGTGTGATAGTTACTACATTTATTACATTCTGAGTATAGAGTACTTAAATTGATTGCATTAAGGGTAAAAAGGTGTTTTCTAAATTTGATCGCAAATGTGATTTTTATCAGATTAAGATGGAGAGTGAATAAAATTTTTTTACTACATTCTCTACACCACAAGACAATATATTTGGAATGTGCTACCAATGAGATTAGCTAAAACACCCCAGATATTTCAAATAAAAATAGATAATCTTTTTAAAGATTATTTTCAGTTTATGTTTGTCTACGTTGACGACATACTTATTGCATCCAATTCGAAAGGCGTCGCCCTTGATGATGACTCGCGAATTGAGAGAGCAGCGCTCTAAACCTGCAATTAGTGTACATGATTCTAGACCTATAGTAGCAGATTCAAGTGATGCTTGCACGCTGCCATCGCCATACTCTGGTGAAACGGCGACAATCGAGTTACAGGGAGTGCAAGTGGGGTTAAAGTGGGAAAGATTAGCCTTAGGCCGAATATTCTTCTTCTGCTTGGCAGGTTTACCAGCAAATGTGAGAAAAATTAATTTCTCAAAAAGGCATCAATCCAAGCAAGGCCGTCATTGAAACATTTGGAAAATTTAACCGGGTCTGGATGTTAGAAGGGTCTTAACTAAAAGAGGTTCGAGGATGGTATGATTTTGGGGCACTAGCTTCAGTGCATACTATGTCTCCAAGTTTTCCGAAAATCTCAAAACTTCTGGAGTGGATTAGTTGGGCAATTTATGATTCTTGGAAAAATAACCCCTACTTGAAAATAGGAGAGATTTTGGAGTTAAAATTCATATCAGCACCTCCAAAAATAAGGGGAGGGGGTCTCATCTAGCATTTCATTTCATCAAACTGCAGAGGCCAAACGTAGTAGCTTTTAATAAAATTAATGTTGTTTCAGGAGAAGCTCTACTAGTATCAGCTATAAGTAAGGATGATATTTCCACCAGGAGAGCATGGGGTGTATGGATCTGTCTTACCGAGATGGACAAAGTCAATTGTCCCTTTAAAATATTTTCACATAAATTAAATGGATCATTCCTATTAAACTCCATGTCAGGGAAAAGCACCGAGTTTGCAGAAAGCATGTTCGAGAAAAAAAGAATGCTCATATGGGAAAATAAACTACCTACAACCGAGGCTACAAGGATTATGACATGCAACATGTTGTATGTTGGGCAATAGCAAAATCACATATGTCCTTGCTATAAAAAAACAAGAAAAGTTCCTATTCGGGATCAAAATTCAGGACACCCAGAGAAACGAACTAAAACAGGTCAAAGGTAAAAAAAGAAGGATTTTTACAAAGCGAAGCAAAAGACACGGAATGTAAAAATCAAAGTTAAGACTATCGGTAGAAGAAAACAAAGGAATCAAAATTAAGACTATCGGTAGAAAAAAACAAAGGCCAACAGTCAGAAAGGGGAAAAACCAACTAGCAATCACATGGTCGACAAGCCATCATAACCACCAACTAGAAAGAACGAGGAGATGACCAATGCAATGACATCATTCGGAAAGGAAAGTGTTGATGAACGCCATGATGCCATAAAAAATAAGTTTAAAGTCTGTGTTTGAAGTCTGCGGATGGTTATAAATAAGGAAACAATGATATGGGGATCATCAGAAATTTTCTCTAACTCTTCATAAGACAATAAGTTTAAGCTTCTATATATTTTTCCAATAAACATAGGACAAAAAAAAAAATAATAAGTTTAAGCTTTCAAGTCTTTGTAGTTTTTAATTTTCAGTTATATGGGGGTTTCCCTAAAGAGTCAAGTCCTCTTTCATATAAGAGACTAAATAGTTGTCTCCTCCAATAGAGAAAATAATATCTATGTAATTTCATATATTTTTTTTCTATAAAGCAAGCCTTCTGTTCAACCAAAAATTTTATTGAGTCTCTATATTTAAGTCCTTTCACGTCCTAAGATTGAAAACGAAATAGGGTTGTGTTGCATGTTGCTGAAGGAACCAAGTAGTTACGAACCATTTGCTACGGTTGTGTGGTTGGAGGAAATCCGTAAAATCGAAGACTAGAAATGCCCCGAAGCAAGGCAATCAAAATAAGGTATGAATTTATGAAAACTTCATTTTATTTTCAAGCATGTTGGACCAAATTAAGAGCATGTAAATGGATTATAAGAGCTTTATCACCAAAAGGGCAAAATAGCTATGATTTGGTCAGAAGGCATAAATCGCTCACAATTTAAAAAATATAGGGCAAAATTACCACACCTATAATTATATTCCTTATTTTGTCACTACCCATAAATACAGGACAGTAATTACATTTAAGCCTATTGCTAATTGTACATTAGAATATTATGGTAGGTAACAAGCAGATGAATTCATGATTAATTGCAACATGTGATATATGTATATGACGAGGATATTCACTAGCTAGCTACACCATTAATTAAAGTGACATATGAAGATATACATGCATAGGATGGTTAATTCATCATTAATAATGCATAATTATATATACATACATATATATATATATATATATGTTAAGGGTTGATTATGATAATTTATAAGGGCAGGGATGGAGGGCCATTGTGTAGGTGTGGATTAATTAATATTGCTCAGATATGTTATAAATGATGGCATAATTACTATTCGTAGGGGCTCGACGACACCTCTTAATTATTAACAAATGCATTTGTCTTTTCAATTCATATATCGCTAAAATAAGATTTTTTCCTATATATATTGATTTCTTTCCCTCTTAATTGGTGGGATCTTACAATATTAATGGAATTAAACAATACTATTCCATTGATTTTCTTCTTCTTCTTCCTTTTTTTTTTTTTTTGAAAGAGATACTATATATGTCATTGAATTTGAAGCTGCAATATGTTGTTGGAAATTTATTGTTGTTGTCATATCACGTGGTTTGTGTTTATAATTATATTTTAAAAAAATTTATATATAAAAATATTAATATGACAATTTTATCATAATATATATAGTAATGAAAAAACTCAATAAATTAAAAAAGTTGCACCGATGAAGTGTCACACGACATTTGTCGTCATTCGAAAGTCATGATTGCTTCTCTATTGATTTTAACAGCCGACCGTGACTTCAGGATAGAACCCTATAAGCTCTTATTAATAATTAATAGTGTCCATCCCATGTACACAATCATAAAAAAAGTAGGAATCAATCTACAGTCACCTTGTCAAAAATTGTTATATTGCATATTTATATTGAAATTACAACCTATGCCCCTTCAATTCTCTCCATTTATGGTCGTCATATTTGTAACTTTTTTCCTTCATTATAATCATCTCACTAGTCCACCATATTCATACATATTTTGTACCCATTTACTTATATAATTAGCCACGTGCACTAATTCACATTCATGATTTCTATACCTATAAAAGGGGCATCATTCTACCTTGTTTATAAATACACATATATAAGATATTATCCTATAAGAAAGAGTTATATTAGTTGTAGGTAGGTGTTCTTTTTTATGAAGGTTTGAACTCTACAACTTGTCCAAAGTGAGTCAAAGTCATACAATACGTTTTCGAACTATTGTATTCTAGAGGATATAAGTCAAGAGCGATACTACTAGACTACTGAGAATATTTTGCTGCATATGGGCCACATAAATATGGGATATAATTGTCAAATACTTATTAAACTTATAAAATCACAATTAAATTATTATTATAATGGGACCATAAATCTCATATAAATATCAAATTAAATTGATACATAAAATTAAAATAAAATATTAAAATAATCTGACAATTGAAAAAAATTATAAAACTTATTTCAATACATATGTAGCTAGATTTCTCGTCCCCCACAAAGAAACATTTCATATTCTTGAAGAACCTTCTTAATTTGCTATATATATATATATATATATATATTATATGAACTCAGACTCATAAGGTCAATCATCATATAATATGATGATGCATATATGCATTAATATACCTATATACTTACGACTATGTCGATTTATCAAATGATTTTTACAAAATTCGATACTAAAAAGATTAAAATTATGAAATGTTTAAAAGTTATAAAATTATTTTACAATTTTAAAAAAGTAAAAGAATAAAATAACTAAAGTTGCCAAAATTACATAATAAAAAATATAATCAATTAATCCTATATATATACATATAATGTATCTGGTTGTAATGCATCTCACACACCTCAATTTTGTTTTCATAAATAGTATGAGGCAAAAAGTGCATTAATGTTTTATTCATGTCTATTTATTAATTGGCAATTAAAATTACAATCCACAATTTGGCCAAAACTTTGAAAATCAGTTGGAACATTTCGAACTGGCCCCCCGCTATCTCCACCCTCATTTTTAAGTTGGAGCTAAAATTGGGATTGACATTGTTGCAGAGTAACTAGACAACGAATCAAAATTGCAAAACTAATAGTGATGGGTATAGCCCAACATAATTCAGCCCAACAACGAAGTAAGAAGTCCAAACGCCCCATCTATGTAGGCCCATGATGAGAAAAGAAGCCTAGGGCACACGGCCGAACGTGCTCAGCCCAAACACTTGCATATGGCCCAATCCTCACATACCCGTTGGTCCTTAAAGCTTACATGGCACACACGAGGGCCCTCCACGTAAGCTCTCTCTGCTGACAAGGAGTGCGCACGGCAGGAAGAACTCCCCAAGAACTCGGACTCTAATACCTTACGGACTCCTTGTGGGATTTTGGACTCTCTCCCTCACTCAAATAATTAATCCTCACAATATAATCCCTAAAAAATAGGATTTAATCACGCTTTACCTCAACTAACTCTACTCATTTTCCTTGGGAATAGGAAGCAACATCAGTCCCACGGCAAGGAGAACACTCTGCTATAAGTAGGAGGTCCATTCCCCAGCAGAGGGACACCTTCACGCTGCAGAAGATCAATTACTACTTTCCTAAACTATTATCATCTTTATATACTTGATCTACTCTTATTCTCCAACATTACGTCTCATTCTTTTAATTATTAGAACTGTCATTTTTCGAATCTGGTACTGACTTAAGCATTGGAGTGCTAACATTTTGTTTTGCAGGCTCTCTCTCACTTTTCGTCGATTAACCCAAATTCATCACCAAGATCCAAGAATTTTGGACTCGTGTTAAAATCGCATGAATCAATTGGGCCCGTCTGTGGAAAACTTGAGCTAAAGACGTGAGTTACCATGGAAACCCCCACTAATTCCACAAACAAGCAAAAGGTTATGGAGACCCACAGCGACACTCAATCTCTACAAGTCGTCGCAGGAAACTCCCTAACTCCGATAGGAGGGTCTGCCCCTTCCATTCCAGCTTATATGATGCATCCGAGAGTGAGGAACTCTTGGTTGATCCCCTAAGGCGGAGTACTTCTTCTGACACCACATCGGGGGAATTGTCCCCAGCTTTGCTGGGCGCTATACAACAGGTTGTCACAGCAGCCTTGCATGAGCAAATAGCAATTTGGTTCCTACTCACCCAGCCCCTGCACAGAAAGCAGACGCCCTTCAAGAAGGTGCAGAAAGAATTCCCTCGGGTGAAGACGCAGTCGTGACAGGAAGCCCCCCCCCCCAACTGGGGTACAGGGGCTCCCTCCAACAAATCTACCAAAAGTCCCCCCATAATGGCTGGTCCGTCTGGAATGTCTTCAAAAGGGTCTCCAAGACGTCCAACACCAGATAGCGAGAGTCCTAGGGGAAGAAGTACAAAGTTTCCCCTTCACGGATGTTGTTATGACTGACGAACTCCCTACCAATTGCCATACTCCTACTATCACTGATTACGCTGGATCTACCGATCCCTAGGAACACCTATTGCGCTTTGAGAACACAACCCTGCTACATAGATACACGGATGAGATCAAATGCCGAGTCTTTGTAACCACCTTCGCCCAGGTCGCACAACAATGGTTTAATCAATTGCCCCTTAGAGCGATAGGAAGCTTCCAAGAGTTCAGATCCCTATTTGTTCATGAGTTTGCCAGCAACCGAAAGTTGCAAAAGACAGAACTTAGTTTTTTAGCTGTATGGCAAAGGGACAACGAATCCTTGAGGGAGTACTTGCAAAGATTCAACACAACAGCCTTGGAGGTACCTTCCGCTACACAAGAGGTAAAGGCCAGTGCCTTCTCATAAGGTTTTTTGGACGGGAATTTCTTTAAGTACCTAGCTAAGAACCCCGTTTTGAAGTTCGACGCCTTCTTGACCCACGCAACTAAATATATTAACATGGAGGATGCCCAGGCAACTAAGAAGGATAGCCAGGGAGAAAAAAAGAAGGAGACTCGGGAGGACACAACATTCAAGAAACCACACACTGAACTTGAAGAAGATACCCTTCCACTGGATCCAGGTTGTGTATACCCCCCTCACTGTGCCCATCACTCAGGCCCTTATGGTGGTCGAAGGAAAGGGTATGCTCACCTATCTTTGGTCATGGATGGAGCAGCCTCAATGTCCCAAATCCAACAAATCGTCTTTTCTATAATGATTACGGCCACACCATTGAAAATTATCGATATTTAAAGAATGAGATAGAGAGACTCATCCAAAATGGGTACTTATTGGAGTATGTCTGCTGGGAAAAAGTCGGAGAAACGGAACCCTACGGCAAACAAGAAGCAAATAGAGAAGGAAGTAAAGGTCTCCCCTCCGGAGTCTTCACTCAATGAAGAATGTAAAAACATCCTTGAAAGGAGGCTTGGAGCCAACAACCCACCCAGGAAGGGGGTCATTCGGATGATCGTAGAGGGCCCCAAGGAGGTGATTCCCATCATGCCAAAAAACACGAATTAGAGAAGCGCATAACCTGATCATAAAAGAAATTTGCGATGTTAACGCCATGGAGGATGCCCCCCTCATCCAGCTTGGGAAGGCTGAATGATCTGGTCCTAAAAGTCCCCATAACAACGCTCTTATCATTACCACACTATTAGCCAATTACGGAGTAGGGTGTTTCTTCATAGACTCAAGGAGTTCCACGGATATATTATTTGGAGAAGCGTACGACCAAATGTAGCTAGGGAATACTCCCTTGGAATTGGTGATTACCTCCCTTTACGGGTTCGCAGGCGAAGTAGTCCACCCTAGGGGCATAGTCTCCCTCCCTCTGACCTTAGACAGTGGGGTTACTCGAAGGACGTGCCTATTAAAATTTTTGATGGTAGATACCTCTTCGGCCTGTAACGTCATTTTGGGAAAACCTACCCTCAATGCCTTTCAATCCGTGATATCCACTTACCATATGAAAATTAAATTTTCTACGTCAGGGGGGTAGGGGAAGTAAAAGGGGACACCCTCCAATCTCGCAAATGCTATGTGGAAGCTGTACGCAAAGGACAAAAGAAGAGCACGGTCGAGGACCTCAAGGAAGAACCTTCCAACAAACTTAACAAGGAAGCACCTTCCCATCGACAGGGTAGGGAAGTATCTCCCAGCAAATGCAAAAAGAGCAACGACAAAAAAAAGTGAAGGCAAAAAGATACCCTCCAAGGTTCAGCCGATGGAGGAATTGATGAATATTGAGATCATACTTGGAGATCCAAAAAAATTTACACGCATTGGTTCCCAAATGGAAAAGATGATACATGAAGAAATAATTAAGTGTCTATATCGCAACAAGGACATTTTTGCATGGACTCCTCGAGACTTGGAGAGAATTGATCCTGATGTTATAACTCATCACCCTAACATTGATCCCCGCATGAAACCAGTAAAACAAAAGAAGAGACATTTTAGACCCGAGAAAGACAAGATTATTTAGGCGGAAGTAGATTATTTAGCAGCTGGTCACATGAGGAAATACAGTTCCCGAAGTGACTATCCGATGTGGTGTTAGTACCCAAACTCGGAGGGAAATGATGAATGTGCATCGACTTCAGAGATCTTAACAAAGCTTGCCCTAAGGATTTTTACCCTATTCCTCCAATCGATCAACTAGTGGATTCCACGTCCGGATGTGGATTCTTAAACATGATGGATGCCTCACAAGGATATCATCAAATAATGCTAGCCCATTATGATTGCAAAAGAGTCAGCTTCATTACATCTATCGAGACCTTTTGCTACATAGCCATGCCATTTGGCCTGAAGAATGCCGGAGCCACCTATCAGCGGTCGGGTAGATAAAATATTCTGCCCACAACTTGGGAGAAACATGAAAGTATATGTAGACAATATGCTTGTGAAGAGTAAAGAAATACAAGAACATGTGACAGACCTGGAGGAAACATTTGTTGTTTTAAGAAAGTATCTACTAAAACTTAATCCTGAAAAATGCGCCATTTGGAGTGAGAGGAAAGCGCTTCTTGGGATTCATGGTTCTCCAAAGAGGACTTGAAACCAATCCTCTCAAGATCAAGGTCATCCTTGACATAAAGGCACCTTCCAACATCAATAAGGTGCAACAGGCTAACCGGAAGGGTAGCAGCACTAAGCCGATTCATTTCTAAATCCGCAGAGAAAAGTTTGCCCTTGTTCAAAATCCTCCAAAAGGTGAAAGACTTCAAGTGGGATGAATCCTGCTAACAAACATTTGATAACCTCAAACAATACCTAAAAGGGCTTCCCCTGCTAGTAAAGCCTTCTCTAGAGGATACCCTTTACGTCTATCTATCAATCATCCTTCAAGCAATCAGCTCCGTACTAATTCGCGAAGAAGGAGGACGACAGATGCCAATCTACTATATTAGCAAAGTTCTCAATGGAGCAGAAGGACAGTATACCCCCATAGAAAAAATATCTCTCGCATTAGTCACCACTGCTAGAAGATTACGCCCCTTTTTTCTCTCACATCCTAATGGAGTAAAAACCAATTTACCCTTAAAACAGACACTAGGCAAACCAGATACCTCAGGGCGACTGGTGAAATGGGAAGTGGAGTTAAGTGAATACAACATCTCATATATGCCTAGAACCACTATAAAAACCCAGGCACTAGCAGATTTCATTTCTGAGATGAAAGGAACGTCTGAAGAAGGCACCCCCAAGCCGAGAAATGGCTGTTACACATGGATGGGTCGTCCACCTTCCAGGGCAGTTGTGTAGGCATAGTCCTTACCTCACCTTAAGGGGAAGATTTGGAGTTCGTTGTCAAATTCGGATTCAAAGCCTCTAACAATCAGGCTGAATATGAAGCATTTGTGACGGGACTTAAGATGGCCCGAGATGTAGGAGCTAAGCATGTGACAGCCTACTCGAACTCCCAACTGATCATAAATCAAATACGAGGCTCCTATGAGGCAAAGGAGGAAAACGTGATCCAACCAACAGATAGAAGAACTCAAGATAGAGTTCGACAACTTTTAAATCATTTAGATCCCAAGAGAAGAAAACATAAAATCCGACTGACTAACTAAGTAGCTAGTGCCTTAGAAGATTGTAAAGCAAGGCAAATCAACATACAATATCTTCCCCAACCACGAGCCCCAATATGCATCCAAGCTGTGTCTTCCTTGAATAATTGGAGGGCTCCCATCATCCGCTAGCTAGAAGGGGGTTTCTTCCAAGCGATAGGTGGGAGGCTGACTGGCTCAAGGCCGGAACCACTCGCTTTCTACATATCAAATAGAGGTTCACTTTAGTAGCCCACCCCCAAGCCAACAGACAGGTAGAAGTTACCAACCGAATACTTGTTCAATGGATCAAAAGGCGTTTAGAACAAGTTGGGGGAAATTTGGCAGAAGAACTAACCAGTGTCCTATGGGCATAACGTACGAACCCTAGAGAATCCACTCAAGAAAGCCCCTTCACCATGGTATACGAAACAGAAGCAATTATCCCGACGGAGTTAGGGATACCCTCTTACAGAATCCTACATTTCTCAGAAGAAAATAATACAGAATTGTTGAAAGAAAACCTGAACCTCATCGAAGAATTGAGAGAAAATGCATCCATTCAGACTTATAAAAATACCATGATCAAGCCACAATAAGAGAGTAAATACACGAAGCTTTCAAGTAGGTGACTTAGTATTACAAAGGGTAGATGCATCAAAATGGTGGGAAAACTAGATTCCACCTAGGAAGGGCCATTCAAAGTCACAACTATAATAGGACAAGGCACCTATGAGTTGGAAGATCCTGAGAGACGTCTTCTGTCATGACCTTGGAATATTCATATTCTTAAAAAATAGTATTCATGATGAAGAGTGCTCACATCTTCCACCAGACATCTTACAAAAAAGTCTTCTTGAAGGACTCCTCCTAAAGATGTCCTCCTGCAGGACTCGCATAATAAGTCCTCCCAAAGGACCCCTCCTTAAAATACCCTCCTGCAGTAAAGGACACCTCTCAAAATTTATCTTCTCAATGGACACCTTTTAACTAATTTTCCCGTAAAGGCTTCCTTCACCCGGTCTATTTCTAGTAAGCATCCTATCCGAAAAGATTTCATGTATTACATTTGTTAAATCGAGGCATAAAAACGTTTAGGAGTAGGCCTTGCCAAAACTTACACAGGCCTCAACCATTGAAAGGACCCCCTGGGGCTCTCTTCCTAAACCCTCATTTACTTTATATTTCATTTTTCCTTTTTTATATGTTTTGTGCCGCACTTTTTTAATACTCATAAAAGAGAGCATTCCGCAAGATAGGATAAGATAGAGACAACCAGCTCCTAGGAGCCTCTCCGTCTGAAATCTTCAGGAGGCACCTTCAAGAAAAGCTGGGACCCCCCTCCCCGGAATTTGAAGTAGGGCTCCCACATTTTACGAGAAGACCTACGGAGACTCACATATCAAAGAAACAAAACAACAAATACAAAAGGAAAGATAGCTCGATATCATGCCAAGGCCCCTGGCCTAAAAACCATGGCCAGGGGCAAATTTTCCCATCAAAGCAAGAAAATAAATTGTTCTATCCCCATCGTCAATAGGGAAAGGTGCAAGAAATTGTTCCAACCATCATAATATATTGCATAAACTATTATCATCTTCATATACTTGATCTACTCTTATTTCTCCAACATTACATCTCATTCTTGATATTCTTCGTTATTTGAATTATCATTCTTCAAATCTAGTACTAATTTAAGCATCCAAGTGCTAACATTTTATTTTGCAGGCTCTCTCTCAAAAGCTTTCTATCGATTAACCCAAATCCATCAGTAAGATCCAAGAATATTGAACTCGTGTTAAAATCGCACGCATCAAATAGATAAAAGGATCGATGAACAAAATTCAAATATATATATAGAGAGACACACACACACACACATTCAACCGTCGAACTGTATGTATATGACCAAAAATACATTTTTGCTATACGTTTATATATTAGGATAAAATTATTGAGTAGATAATTTCCATCATACAGAGACTTTGGTTAATTTTCATTGCAGTTGGTGATGAATGTGAAATGAGCATTTACAAGGTGGATTGAATTTCTTTTTTTTTTTTTTTAAATCATGTTACATTAATTTGATCTGTTTTATTTAAATATATATATATATATATATATATATGCTGCGTACGTATATAAATTTATTTTCTTAAAATACAAGGGTATCATATTTATACACATGATATGTATATGTTAACAAGGAGATTTAATTTAAAATAAAAAAATCCAATCCCAATTGGCAAGGCTACGGCCAGCGGCAATTAGCTGGAACAGTCGTAGTCTCCCAAAACCCTATATATATAGTGGGATTTTGATGTTTGCTGGAAACTAAGACAGGAATGTACGTACATACATGTATATATATATATGATAATAATAATAATAATGGTGGAAGAAGGAAGGGAAAGTAAGGGAAGGAAAGGTCACTATCTAGTTGTTCCCTGGGCTCCTCTCTTTTTCAGAGTAAGGTGGATTGAATGAGATGTTGGGTATGAAGAACTCCCGTCTTGGGACCTCATCTTCTCTTCGCCCAATCCCATCATGTACTTTCCCTTTCCCTTCTCTGGACCACTCTTTCAAATTTTTACATCTTTCCTACGTACCTCATATACATATATATATATAAATATATCTCCTCTTCTTAGGGTAATAACAATAATAATATTGTTATAAATGATTACATATATTTAAAGTATGTTTTTTTGTACTATTAACTCATTCCATATATTGTACGTGCTCTATATATATATATATATATACACACATGCACTAGCTATCTTTTATACATTTAATGGAACATTGATATCCTTAATTAATCCTAAATCTTGAATGTCTCGGGACAGTCTCGATCTGTGAGTAATTTTGACATGTATTTTAGGTACGTAGTGTAAATGGAGGTGGAGAGATATTTGGGACAAGTACGTAGTAGGAAGCTATATATAGGTAAGAAGAAGAATGAAGAATGTGGATGCAAGAAATTATTTCAACATATATATATGGGGACCGGAGCCCACCATGCATGCATGTTCTGGGTTTTGAAAATTAGCTAGGAATATATGTATGTAGCTGCTTAAAACTGTATAAAACAAACACCCCACTCAACTCATCTATTATACATGCATGTTATTGTTGTTGTCTGCTACTGCAAAATTTTGGACCACCAAAGGCATCTTTTCAGCTGTATTGTAATTAATTGTGATGAGCATGCACAACCTATATATAATCCATACAATTAAGAAGGTAGCTAGAGGCAATTAGGCAGCGCCCAGGTATAGTGCTGCTAATTCAAATGGAAATATTAAATGAAAAATGCAACTCATGAGTTTGTGGAACCTAGCCAGCTACTATTCATTAATTCTTTGAAAAATCCTTGTCCATGGATCTTCAATGGATCTTCTTCATCATCCTACCTACCTACCTACTGCACGCACCATATTATACTTTTGTCATATATATCAATATCAATATCAATATCTATATACATACTTGTGCATCCATATATATATATATACACATATACAACACATCCAAATTGTTAGACTATCTATAAAACATAATTCCAACTCAAGTTTGGCTAATAATTACTCCATCCACCTCAAAATAATACCATATATTTTCAGTTAACCTTAATTAATTAGGGTTTCATTTGGAATGACACAGAAATGAAAAAGCAAAGGCAATGAGTTCACATGACCAATGTTTCCCTCATTTACTACATATAACTACTGCAAAAATGGTCCTTCATTTCAGATGTTGACTGCACATGATTACACAACCTCTCATCACTTTCTATTCTTACGCCCATAACAACTACAATCAAACAATTATATACATATTTATATCTATTTACAGTAACCACTAATAATATTATTTCTCAATCCAATTACATTCACAAAATTAAACGGCTTTGATGTAATATATTTATCATGCGATTGATGTATAATTATCATAATTAATGTGAGTGGATAAGAGTTTTTGGAGAGTGGAAGAGAGAGCATAGTAGTTACCAAATTTCTAGCATGTAGGTAGGTATGGTAATGGTAATGGTAATGGTAATGGTAATGGAAATGGTAGGTTTTTAGCAAGTGAAGTGGTAAAGGTAAAGTGGGTAAAGCCCATTTTCACTAGTTTTTGCAATCATTTCTGCCCCTTCCTTATCAGATGGCAGTGCAACGTTATGACTAGACAGACATGTTTTTGCAGATGGCAATTACTAAAGTCAGTTCTTGAAAGCAGAACTATGCAGAAAATAAAAAGAAAGAAAATGCACTTTGTGGGCCTTTCGTACTTTACCTATTCATCAACCACTATATCTTTTTGGCATTATTTGAACCCCTGTGGTCCCTTGTACAAATATGTATCTATCCTCCATATTTTTATTTTTTTTATCTTCTTTTCCTATTATTTTATTTCCTCCACATAAATATATATACCTTCACAATATTATTATTTATTTATTTATTTTTTTTTTTGGGATGGGGGGCGGCGGCAGGGGCAAGTCGGGTTAATTCGACTAATGGGCCTGGTCCTTGATTTTGATTTATTTAGTGTATGGCCTTAGGACTCATCGGGAAATATGTTTGGGCTGATGCCCATATGAAGGCATTATGATTTGGGCTACTTACAAGAAATTGGAATATGATTCTGAATTAGCCCATAAGGAGACTCATGTGAGAAACTCAATCAAATTGGGCCTAAGCGCCCATATGTCCGTTTTGCTGAAACCATAAAAGCGTCGTCGTTTCAACGGTTTGGTGAACAGGTGAAGGATCGCATCAGTTTTTAGTGGTAAATGAATACATTTTCCCGTGTGGGATGGTCGAAATTTTGAGGTAACTTCTTTCTCGTGTTTTGTAATTTCCTTTTATTCAATTCTTGTATTTGTTTATTGATTTTATTGTTGCTTAGGTGCTCGAATTTCAGTGATGAAGGATAAGAATCATGCTACGACGTCTTTGCTGAAGCGAATTTTGGTCAATTGTTCAGCTCAGGTTTGTTTCTATTGACTTTTCTTATTCGTTGCTTCGTTAAATTCTTGGTTGTTTTGTTTACTAGGTAATAAAGGATAATTAGATGTGTTTGATAGTTTTGGTTATATTGGTAAGAGGAAGATCGAAAGAGGATCTATTGGCTGTGTTTGAATGGGGAAAAATAAGCAAAACAACCCAGAAAAATGTTTTTGCGGAACTGTATGAAAATAATTTGGTCTCCGTCCCATAAAAAGAATCCATTTCTATTTCTGTTTTTTTTTTTTTTTTGGTTAAAAAACTTTGGTTATACCTGAAAAGCAAGCATACCTTCAATTTTAGTATGGTGATTTTGAAGTTAAAATTTGACATAATGCAGTACATAAAGAAATCTTTCCATATCTTTTTCCTGGGAAGCTTGGCTCAACAATGGATTTCCATAGACGCGGATCAATTTCCTTGAAAAATAAAGCCTTCAAAGTTTAGACATTTTTTTTCATTGTAATGTAACAAAAGGAAGGGTGATTTTGAACAAAGGAGGTCTAAATCTGACTTCTCTTATTCGTAGGAAAATTCAATTACAATCATGCTGATAGATAGACACATTGTCTTACTCCATGAACTAAAAGGAAACTAACTCTAGCCGGCATCTTTTTGTTGTGCATTATCTCATTCTTCTTTTAGAAATTTGTATATTTATGGTCTTCTCTCTGTATTATTTATGTTATATGGGTTTGTCCAGTAAATGCAAACATATATCTGGAGATTTTGAATCCATTTGATTTGTTTGGCAGGCCAAACAATACGGTAGCTGTGTTTCCTCGAGGGTTCCAGAAGTTGAGCATGACATGTGTTTAAAAGAATTCCTTCTGTTGAAAAGCTGCATGCAGAACGTGGTATGAGAAGTTTAAGCATCCATTTATTCCTCTGATAGGAAATGTACCTTGAGTTCCTATTTCCTCTTCCTTTTCTCTTCACCCTTTTCCACATTTTCCTTGTCTGACACAGTATAATTGTTGTCACTTTTCAGCTGCGAGGGAAGATTTGACTTTTAAGAAAATAGACCAATTGGGCAATAAAGACTTCAGTTGCTCGGTACAGCTTAGTTCATCTGGGATTGTTTCATTCATATATGTTCTTAGTTGTTGGAGAATGAAGACCTTATCTGGATTGATTTCTTGTTAATTTCCATATTAGCAAGTCTAGCTGATTCTTGATTTCTCTCATTCCCCAGATTTCATTTTATTGAAGCTTTTCTAGGGTGGCAAGCTCTTCGTGCCAAAACTTTTAGTTGCATAATCGAGGAAGAGAAATTAAGCAACATGATCGGAGAAGCATCTTCTTCTAGTCATTCTTGCTTCAGTGGATCTAATGCACTGTCACATGTTTACATACAATACCCACCTTTAAGATGCGATATTCCTGGATCAAGGAGGTTGTTTTATGATGACGGGAATAAACTAATTCTCTCATTAACATCTAACCAGGTAATATGCTTGTCAGAATGTGGATTCAATCATTTATGGGATAGGCTAATATTGAGCGTGATTTAGAATTTCTATGTTTCAACTGTATTTTGCCATTTGTAGGTTTTTTCATGGAAAACTGCTCCATATAACCCTTATGCTGCTCCTTCATCTGATCCAATAAGCGAAGGACCTGTGCTTTCTATCCGATATTCATTAGATCTCAAACTTCTGGCTATCCAGCGATCAAGTCATGAGATCCAGATCTGGAACAAAGAGACTGGGGATACATGCAGTCAAAAGTGTAGGCCTGAGTCAGAAAGTATTCTGGGATTCTTTTGGACAGACTGTCCAACTTGTGATATCGTGTTTGTGAAAACCAGGTAACCACTTAAAATACTGTCTTTGAAAATTCTTGTTCATATGTTCGCTGATGGTACTAAGTTCAAGTGTGCACAATCATATTGTTCAGTAGAGATCGTGAGGAACATTGGGGACAATATCATTCAAATTTGCCCATGGAGCTTGCTAATTTTGTGCCATTAATGCTCTTGAAGGACCATCTAGTTGTAGACACAAGTCTATAAGGGCTGAGGCAGCACCTAATGGGCCCATTGGCCCAGTGGGCATGTGAAGGGATTTGGGGCTCACTTCTCTTTGAGCAAAGCAATCGTTCAGGCACCTCCCTCCATCATCCAGAGAACTTCTTAGCCTAGGGCATTAACATTTTGCACCTCCTAGACAAGAAGTGTTTTTTCTTAACTCTTATTCATCCTTGCATTATATTTTTTTGCATGCCTCTGCTCTTAAGAATTATTGAGTTTATTAACTTTTTTGAAGCTTAAAGAATTGTGTTTTAAATAAAGAAGCAAAGTAAAGTAACAGAGTTTGTAAGTTTTTTCATCACTCTGGCACACATGTCATCCTTGCATTTGAAGTTGCTATCAGCATTGTCATCAGGATATAGCTGTTTCTGAAGTTAGCTCGTTTTCTGGAGTGTTTTCCGGAAATAATGGAGTAGAATCAGTATCTTATAAGTGGAACTTTTCATTTCTGTGTTTAGCTAAGTGCTATCTCTAGGCAGGATGTCTATACCTGGCTGCAAAAATGTCTGTGATGTCTGTATCTGTTTTTCTTTATTTTCCTAAAGCTGTATTTGACCGCAGTGGGCTGGAGTTATTCTCATGCAATGCTGGATCAAGGTCTCTCCATTTAGTTGAGACAAAGAAATTGAACATTAGTTGGTTTATCTACACCCATGAAAGCAGATTGGTGCTGCTTGCCTCAGGAATGCAGTGCAAGAGTTTTACAGGTTACCAGGTAGGAGATTTGGGACCCAAAATTGCCTATCTTTTCCATATCTACATCTGCAGATACTTTGAGTGAATAATCATGTTAGTAATGATGTTCTGCTATTTCTAATTAGTTTGAGAGTTTATCCTGATATCTTTGCAATTTTACACCTTGTTGCTGGGAGTGATCTTTAACATCTGTTGTGGAAATGAATAAGGTGGCATATGAAATAACGGAAAGCTCTCTTGTTGATTTCTTAAAAGATCCAGGATGAGAGAAAAGCTATTTCAGTTTTGGAACCTCAATCTGGTCTTGATTAACGTCATATGTTATAATTATCCCTTTGTCATAAACATGGCTGAGTCTGTTTCTGCTTACAGCTCTTTACTTTCAGTGAATCATGCAACTTTAATTACGTGAAAGTTGCTTTATAGTGGACTTATCTTGATTATGACAAATAAATCTGGCAATTTTTCCTTTAGCTCTCATCTGCTGGAATAGTCCGCTTACCCAGGTTTGAGATGGTGATGGCAAAATCTGAGGCGAACGATAAGCCCATTCTTGCCGCTGAAGATGTACACATTATCACTGTGTATGTTCTTTTTTTCTTTTCCCATTTAAAATTTATATTAACTCATGGATGCAGTTCAAGATGTTATACTATTAATAGCTTTAATCAATTTACAGGTATGGCAGGATTTATTGCCTGCAGTTTGATAGAGTTGCAATGCTACTTCACTCATATAGATTCTATCGAGATGCTGTAGTACCACAGGCAAGTTTTTTGCTGAATAGACATGTTACTTAAATAATGTATGAATGTTGTCTTACAAGTTACATGTTACCTGAAAAAGGCAAGACTTTGGTTTTGCATCAGGACTTGTCCCTTTGCATTTGAGATTTACACAGGAAAGCAAAATGAAAGAGGAATACACGAACATAGTTTTCTTTGCTTAATCCTTCTCTAACGAAATAAAATAAGAGCGTCTCCACCTATAACTGGATCTCTGTTAAAATGATATGAAATATGTGTTGGTTGGCATTAGTTTCTTATAAAGAGCAATTTCCTTTGGGTTTCCTTGAAAAGCAAAAATAGGAAACAGTTATCTTTTGCTGTTTTTCTGGCAGAAATGGACCTCTACTGAGAAGCTTTCAGACATTTCTGGAGGACAAATATCTCAATTTACAACAATATATATATATATATATATATATATGTGATGGAAATAAACTGAAGAAGTTTTTTGAAATTGTTGGTCTTCTGGAGAGCATCTTTACATTGTTCTTTTCAACTGTTTAATCAATCAACTGGAGTTTGTATTGTTGATTCCTTAGAATTCTTAACATCAAAAAAGCATCTAATGGAGAACAAACTCATCAAAATTTGAAAAATCTTCAAATTAGTTCTACTTTGCATTTATATGTTGATATTGATGCATCTAGATTTGGATGCATCTTAACATTTGACCTGTGTGCAGAATTCCTGCCTATTTCTGTTCTGCTGTAACGATCTTTTGTGTGTTCCAGGGTTCTCTGCCAATTTACTCGAATAGAATTGCTGTGAGTGTGGTTGACAATATTTTGCTAGTTCATCAAGTGGAAGCAAAGGTTGTCATTATATACGATATGTTTGCAGATTCACAAGCACCGATTTCTGCTCCACTTCCACTGTTGTTGAGAGGTTTTTCTAGAGCTAATGCTGCTTCCTCTCAAATCACTTTGAAAACTTCTGGAGCTTCAGAGTCAAAAGATCTGAGTGACACTGAAGTAACTATCTATGGAGACCAGTGGAATTTTCTTGTGCCTGATCTTGTGTGTGATGTTTCTAATGGGTTTTTGTGGAAAATCAATGTGGATTTGGAGGCAAGTCTTGAATCTGAAAGCACAATGTAGATTTATAATGTTTTTAATTTCTCAGATTCTATCCATCTACTGCAGGCAATTTCGGCAAGTAGCTCAGAAGTTCCACTGATCCTTGAGTTCTTGCAAAGAAGGAAACTGGAAGCAGACAAGGTAAGAATACAGCTATATGAGTTCATTTGTGGCCTCTGGACTGCTCTGGACTGTGCACTTGTACCTCAAGAAAACACATTTGGTTGATCACATGAATGCTGACTAAACCTTGCTGCTGAAAGTGCCACTCAAGGAAGAACATTCCTGGCATTAGTTGAAACCAGCTAATGTCATATCATGTCATTGTTTTGCGTTGTGTTGCTCTTACTCAGTAATTAGAATGACATTATTATGATTGTCCAGTTGAAGAGAATGTCTTTTGATTACATTGTTCCGGTGATCATTATGATGCTTGCCGTATAAATTTCTGTCATCTTGGTTGTTTCAGGCTAGAAACTTGTGCTTGGGGATCATTCGCACTATTATTTTGGAACGAAAGCCCGTCCCCATGGTTTCCAGGGCTATAGATATTTTACTCACAGCATACTCGCATGCAATTAAAACAGGCAGTTATTACAAGAGAATCATAGCAGAAGAAACTTCAGCTTCTGGTGCTTCCAATCTAAGTCGGCCCAGTGTAGTTGTCAATGAGTCCATCATTGGGGTTGATGCATCTGGAT
>NC_026148.1:283477-287621 GCF_000512975.1 Sesamum indicum | reverse complement strand
CTGAAAGTGGCACAGAGAATGAATCTTACAGATCTAATTTGAGAACTTCAGACTCTGATGGTAGTCTGAAGATGAACTCCCAAAATCCTGATGAACCAATTGGTAGAACAGAGAGGGGGTACTTGTTGGAGCCTGATGCAGCAGGTGGCGAAGTTCCCCCAACTGGGCAATCTCGAATTCTTGGGCCTACTAGTAATAACCAGTTAAATTCTAATGCTTCTGAGAGGCACCAACCCCAAGTGACTGCTTCAGCCGCAGCTTCACCTGCTGATTTATATGGCACTGTGTTTGCTCCAGTTGACGAAGAGATGGGAGGAGATGGATCTTACTTGACGGCTATCCTTGTTGAGTTTCTCCGAAGGTATTAGTTAGTAAAGCCACTCCTTCCCGAATTCTCACTTTCAGCCTGGAAGTATTCCCCATAAGGCTAATGAGAAGCATGCATTAGTGTTTTGTGTCAGAAACTCCTTTCAGAAAGGATGCTCTGTAGCAGTGAATTATTACTCTTCTGCTTTTATTGTGTTCTTCCCCTCATGAATGTTGGTTCAACCATTGCCTTCTTATTGTTACATTAGCAGCTCTTATGTCATCCATTTGTTAGCTGAGGGTGTTGATCTTGTCTGCTCTATTGTCTTATAGATCTGTCGTTGTCTCTATCATTGCAGTGCTAGCTTGGAAAAGTTAAAGGTGAATCCTAATATCTATGTCTTGATGGTACAAATACTCGCACGGGATGAGCGTTATGCCGAACTTGGTTTATTTGTTATGAATAAGGTAACTTTTTGTATTTTTGGAAAGAGACTAAACTCGAGTATTTGTACAACTAGTAAACTGAAGGTTTCATTATGACATGACTAAAGACTCGTAACTAGATGCTGTATATTGCAGATTATTGAGCCTTCAAAAGAAGTGGCACTGCAACTACTGGAATCTGGCCGTCAGAATCTTCAAATCAGGAAGTTGGGCCTGGGTATGCTAAGACAGCTCTCCTTGCATCATGACTATGTTTTGCTGCTTGTACAAGATGGTTATTATCTTGAAGCTCTACGCTATGCAAGGAAGCATCAGGTAATATTTTGCTACCCAAATCGTCTTACATGTGAACGTACTGTCAGAAACTGCCATCTGCATCATCATGTCTCACGAAAGAGTTATTCCACTAAAAAGTTCTGGCATGCTTATAATAAGCTGAAAATTCTAAGTTTCAAATAAATTGTATAGGATTATATCTCTGGCTCACTTTGAGTTCTTGTTGAGGCAATTATGAAATGCATTTTCTCCTTGAAGAGTAAAGAGTTGCCTTTATGATCTTCTCAAATGCCTTTCAATATTGAGGACTTCCTCATCCCACATTTTCTTCTCTCCCCCATGCCAACCACCCCCGCCAACAAAGAAAAAGAAAGAAGGATGAGGAATAGACTTGTGAAGTGAAAGGGTATTTTGTATGAAGGCATATTCAGGCAAACATTATGCTCTAGTTATATTTAGCAATAATGAATTTTGTTTGTTTTTAGGTGGACTGCTCTACATTATGCATTTTTGCTGTCTCTGCCACTTTTTGTTTGCTTCTAGATGTAGTCATAGTTTCATGAGTCAACAAATAAAAGGCCCATGTCCTGAACCTTTCTTCTTCGATTCACCTTCTGTCACTAGTCTGGTGTTGTCAATCTACATTCCAATCCAAACGAACGATTACTTCTACTCCAGTAATTTTTTTCTCAGTAAATATAAATCATATCTTAACTTCCATGTTCAAATAAATTCCTGGTTTGCCTAATATTTTACTTGTACATAATTCCGGGTGGATTTCAGGTCAATACAGTGCGGCCCTCTTTGTTTCTTGAAGCAGCTCACGCTTCTAAGGATCCACTACATGTGGCTGTGGTTCTAAGATTCTTTTCTGATTTCTTTCCTGGCTTTAAGAGCACCACTGATCACCACATGTACCATCGCATTGTTGCTGAGATGAATTCATGAATTGCCGCCTGCGTTGTTGTGGAAATTTTTGACATAGAATCCGAAGCGATCAGTGGAATATGAGAAAGTTTGTGTTCCTTGTCCCAAAGTTGCTTTCTTTTTCTCTCTTGTACCTTCATTTTCACATCTGCTTTTGGATTGATAAAGCGTGGTAAGGTACTAAAGAGTTGTAGATGCACATGCTCTCTATCTGATGTTATCTCCCACGAATATTTTAACTAGTAAGTCAACTTTACTCCTCCCTTGTCACTGCAAGAAAAATTTGGTTTTAGCAACATCTGCAGCAAAGACAAGACAGCGTCAATTCATATGTGAATTCTGGGTTCTGCTGAAGAGAAAATCTGATGGAAACAAATTTTTATGTTTTTTTCCTTTTTCATTTTCACTATTCGCTCAGAAATTCCAGTGACGTTGGAAACTTGTGGATATTTGACAAGTGGAGCATTGATGTCTCTGGGTCTGGGGCGTCTATCTATTTGGATAATGTGCCTATGGTCCTACTGTAATGTTTATTTGTGCCATGAATATCCAGCTATTTAAATATGTTTCATGTCAAACTTATCCGAAATTTACAAAAATTGTTTCAGGAAAACTTGAAGCCGGTACACGCAATAAACCTTAACCAATGCAAGCACTTTGAGATTCAACAATTAGAATGTTGGATTGATTATTTGGGGATCGCCTAATAAACTTACAAATCTGTCTTAAGGCAGTCCAGATTGGGGTGTTGTTCTGGAGTTCACTTCACTTTTCCTTTTCTTGTCACCTTAATTCTTCTCCTTTCCTGAATTAAATAAATATTTATAATCAAATTATTCCCAAAGTATGGGTGCAAATTAAGAAATGTAGGTTTGCCCACTCCCACCCATAATAGTTTGGGTAAATTACAACATGTTTGTCTTAATTACAAATACTTTTTTATTGATTGAAAAATTATAAATATCTTCTTGAAATTATAAATATCCTAATAAATATCTCTATAATGAAAATTATAAATATCCTAATTAATATCCCTTTAATGAATTGTCACAAGTTGGGGTATATATAATTTTTTGGGAAAATTATTTTAGTCCGTTAAGTATGCCTAATTTTAATTTTAGTCCGATAACGATGTCTATTTTTGTTTAGGTCCAGTAACTTACGGAATTGCTTACTTTTAGTCCTCTGGTAGATTTTCTGCAATTTTACCCCTATGCAACTTTTGAATGACAGTTTTCGTCCATATGTTCTTATAGGGGTAAAATTTTCCGAAAATTTGCTAGATGACTAAAAATAAGCAATTTCATAATTTATTGGATCTAAACAAAAATGAATATAATTATTGGACTAAAATTAAAATTAGGCATACTTAGCTGACTAAAATAATAATTCTCCCTAATTTTTTATATAATAAAAAGATATTTATAATTATGACAAATTTCAAAAGAGTTGGACGTAGTTTACCCTAAAATTTTTGTAACCTTTAGGTTTGCAACTCTTGGAAATTATTGTTGGGCTTGGTTAATTTGGAGCCGTATAAAGGAATTTCACATTCTTTAATGTTAATATAGAATCTTAGTCATTTTGTATAGTTAATAGCTAGAATCTTGGTTTGTTGAATAAAATTTGCTTTACTCTGCTGGAGTTGGTGCAATTATTAATTATAACAACCTATAAAAAAATAAAAGAATAGGTGGGATTCCAAATAATGGATGAGGTTGAGGAGAAACTCACATCAACATCAAGACAGTTAGGTGTTTTATATTTCCAAATATCGGCTCTTCTTAATTTATTATTTAATTATGTTATTGATTATCTTTTTTTCTTTTAAGTTTTATGGAGTTGGTACATATTCTTAATCATGCTATCTTACAAAACTACTTAATTTTTTACTTATATAAGTAATTCCAAAAATTTGGCATAAGAAACGGGTAATAGTTTAGTTTTAACCACTAAAATGATGGTAGTAATTTAGGCATATTAGATGATTGATAGAGATGATACACTCACTTTGTATATATAATTGATGATAAAGATGGTTAGGTGAGAAAACCCCTCTTTTCCAAACAATTGTAATTCTTTGTTTTTGTTTTTTTCTTTCTTTTTATACATGAGTTGAGTGTTTCTTTGAGGAAAGGGCTATGGCGCATAAGATCCTTCAAGATTGATAAATCAAAAATATTCCAAA
>NC_026148.1:215721-283467 GCF_000512975.1 Sesamum indicum | reverse complement strand
TGTATTTTTCTTTATTTTATTTTGAGTATCTTCAATTTTATTTGTACATATAATATTATATTTTTATTTCATAAAAAGTCAGCTTGTCATATTATGTCCCCTTTTACTAGACAATGAAAAATAGTTTGACAAGTATGTTTTTAGTAGATTAAGCTGCAAATTTTTACTAAAATTGGGCATTTGAGTTAAACAAATATGAGTTTTCTGAAAAACTTGTAGGATCTCAAAATAAAATATTTCGAATCTTATAATTTTTTTTTCTAAAAATACCAAACACAATCTTTTTTATCCAAACTATTTAAATATTTATTTTTAAAATAAAATCGATCATCTTTAAGTTATTCAAATAAATTTAGTCAAAAACCCTCCTAACCCAACAATATTATTTTTTAGTGCAACATCAAATTATAATTTCACTTGATGTAGTAGCAGGTAATAAGTCAAATATTTGTTAGTTTTGTATTTCAGTATTAATTAATATTAATACTTATTAGAATATGTTTGGATTAAATAATAAAATTGTTGACATATAAATAAATATACTTTTAATATAAATAAATATATTTTAGTTTAAATATTATTTAAAAATTACAAACTGAAAATAAAACTATAAACAAGTGAAGGTTATTAGAATATTTCCATAAGGATGACACGTTTGGTTTGAATGAAATGTATATTTTCTGTGTGGTACAGTATACAAATGAGGCAATACTTATTTGGGTGTACATGAATACACACGTACACAACTCCATCGGCAGTTTTAGTCACGCACTAGTGGTGTCCCCTTTTTGTCCCCTCCTTTTTCGGTAACTCTTTCTCTCTCTCTGCTTTCTTATTTTCTTTAATCTTTTATTGCACACAAATCTGCCTTTCTCCTAACTTCCTTTTTGTTTAATTAAATTAAAATGAAAATTTGACCAATGAGGAGAGTCAGAAGTTGAACTGCTTCAGCTGCTGAGCACTGCCTGCCTTTCATAAAAGGGCATCGCTTCCAAGGCAAGCAAATATACCAAAATCCCCAAATAATCATTTTTACTCTACAAATGTGAATGTCAATGTTCATCATTGCTCATAATGATTGCGATAATCATCATATTTCTCACCCAATCTTTTCAGAAGATCTGATTTCTATATTTTGTTTTGTACATTTGGATTCAGTATTTTTATGTGAATTCACTGTCGTTTTATGTGTACGAATGAATGTTTGGTACTGAGCTGAGGAGAAGTACTCATTTTAGGTATTTCTTCTTTCCGAATCTTAATGTTCAAAATGTGCGGTGATGCGTATGTCTGATATTTGTTTTGAGCTGCATTGTTTGTTCTGGCAAGCATGATTTTCTATCTTAAAATTTCGAGGAATTTCCTCCTCTCAACTTCTTCTCTTCTTTTTATCTACTTTCACGTTGTTGCTGGTTTATAACAATTTAGTTAGTTTTGTTGATTTCATTCTCATTTTTGTTCTGGTAAAGGTAAAATTAATGGCTTCCAGACAAGGATTAAAGTCGAGCAAACCTAGTCCAAAAGCAGTAGCAGCAGTCAGTACTAATTCGCCGACGTCATCAACCACGTCATCCTCTCGTCAATTTCTGGAGCCCTCTATAGACGGCCTGAGTTCTCCGGCGTCTTCCTCTGCTCCAAGTAAACCTCAATACTCTTACTCGGAAAGTGTGTCCTTGGATGTTGAGAGATCTAAAGAGAATGTTACAGTCACAGTGCGGTTTCGCCCACTCAGGTAATTGAAAAACAAAACTGCAAGACTGAGTTAATCTGTTCGGATTTGGGTAAATTCTATGATCGATGTTTTTATGTGCAGTCCGAGGGAAATTCGACAAGGAGAGGAGATTGCATGGTATGCAGATGGGGATACTATTGTGAGGAATGAGCATAATCCGTCAATTGCTTACGCATACGGTATAATATTGTAGTTGGATTATTACATCATTATTTGATCACCATATTGTATGAGGAAAAAGCCAGCCATGGGGCCAAAATACACTAAGAATATGTCTAAAGATTTTTCTTATGTCAAGTTAAAGTGATTTGAAATGAGTTGAGTTGCTTTATTCATCAGTAAAAAAAAATGAGTTCTTTAATGTTCATGCTTATATTCATATCTGCTGATGGATTATGAATCATTTCAGTTATGATTCTGTCACCACAAATGGCTTATATCTGTTATTTGGACCTTTTGGTTGCTAGGTCACTCAGACAGGCAATGTTTGTTTTGCTTCAACAATGTAGTCTATAGGTTCTTGTCTGTGCATAATCATAGTGGAAATGTAGAATATAGTGCTCGTTCCTTATCTTTATAGCATGTGCGATTTAAACATCAAATTTCTTTAATTATACTTAAATTGCATTACAATGTTTAGATCGAGTATTTGGGCCTACGACCACAACAAGGCATGTCTATGACGTTGCTGCACAGCATGTTGTTAATGGTGCAATGGAAGGAATCAACGGTATGTAATTGTCTGGTTCAAATCCATTAGATTTTTATTTACATATCTATTGGATATTGAGTTATTGACCTCGACATAGGTATACTTGTGAAAGCTAGTAAACCAGAACTAGCAAGCTAACATTCAACAAAAGGAAAATAACCATTATAGTTGAATGATTTCAAATATAAACCATTTTTTGACTTTTTTGTTTTTTTTGGCTTTGGCTATATATTGACTGCCTGATGTGGACCTCAAAATGTGCCATATATTAATCACATTGCATGATGGAGGCCTGGCCAAATATAATCCTTATCAATTTGGTATTGCCTATCTAAAAATGGTGATGGGTCTTGCCTGAACATAACAGTAAGAAAAGAAATGCTTTCATGAAAGAGATAATGAGTCTCTTGACTGTCCCTACTCATTATTTCCTTTTTGTGATTTTGTCTTCATAAAGTAGCACATTACCTTTGCATTGCCCATTTTCATTCTTTCCCTCCTTCTCCCCAATTTTAGGTACAATATTTGCATATGGTGTTACTAGCAGTGGGAAGACTCACACCATGCATGTAAGACAATTTTCTTCCTGGTTTCTTTCTGTCCTCCATATTTGACATAATGTGATATATGATTAAGCTTGAAAGTCTTGGTATGATTTTTCTTTCTCCTAAATTGGTTTACTCTTTCGTGTTGGTTTAACTTCTTGAGTTGATAGTATTATGTTATGTCCTAAAGAATGAATTAATCAACCAGCTTTCATTAACAGGATTCAGGAACCTCTTTCATGTTGTTTTAACTTCTTGAGTTGATAGTATTATGTTATGTCTTAAAGAATCAAATTAATCAATCAGCTTTCAATCACAAAGAAACAATCAAAACACGGGTCCCCAGTCAAACTAACTTGATGTACCTAACTGAATTACTTCCTGACACACAAAATATCAAATGTTTGTAGTAGCTAAAGTGAGGCAAACAGATGCAAAACCTCTTTAAGCATTTGAGAAAGGATCGCTAGCGTCATGAACGTTGTGTCTTAAAGTATAAACTGCATGCGTTGTTAGGCCTACTAATTCTCCTTCCAGATACTTAGGCTTGTGTGCTTATTTGATTGAGGTGCTCTCATTTTTTAATTGCGGAAGCTCTTTGTTCCACAATACTTTCAGAAACTAAGTAATTTGATATGGTTGCTCTTTTTCTTCACCATAGGGTGATCAGAGATCTCCTGGTATCATTCCGTTGGCTGTGAAAGATGCTTTCAGTATTATTCAGGAGGTACTTGAATTGACTTGGCTTGTAATGCATTCTTGAAGTAGTATATCGTGAAAATAAATGGCTATTGTATGTATGCTTCAGACTCCAAGTCGGGAATTTCTCCTTCGTGTCTCTTATTTGGAAATCTACAATGAGGTCAGACTCTAATCCGATTCCAGCTTCTCCACTTAATGAATCTGGTTCCTCGTGCTCAATTTTTTGCGTTAACACATGAGTGTTGTTATGAAGCAAGTCTATTTGAATAGTTTGGACTGATACCAGATATTAGAATATAATTGGAGTGGTTAAGTGCGTGTTCGAATTTCTTTATACTAGTGATTCTCTTCCTTCAAGCAAATCTTCTTTGGATACACCAGAATTATACCAGATATCAGAGCATATCAGTGGTTAAGGGCCAAGCTACCGATCTTCAACCATCAATCACATGAATACATTAATTTCATGGTCTGACTTGGCAGTTATCCTTTTAAAAGTTTTGCAGTATATGCTGCTTCTGGCTTTCATGTTTCCCTTTTTCCCACTGTCCACTTTATAGTTATAAAGTAGTGTCTGTCAGGATCCATACTGCTTTGCTCTTGTCAATCATATCCTGGACATGGTCAGTTTTTTGGGCACCATTTCACATAGCATTCATCCACCCTAAATCTCGTTTTGCACTTGTGCGCAGCTGCTGCCTGAGATTTTCAGCTTTGGGTTTTTTCTTCTCTGGATAGATAGCTAGTATTTGTGATACTAGTACCCTTCTTTTCTTTCTATATTTAAATTTATCTTGCGAAATAAAGAACTGTCTTCATTGCTCCTTAATGCTACTCGGCTTTCAGGTTGTTAATGATTTGTTGAATCCAGCTGGACAAAATTTAAGAATTAGAGAAGACGCACAGGTGATACTTTCATTTATTTTGTTGATTCATATCCTTTAATAAAGTTCAGGACTTATTTACATGAACTGTCTCATGTTTTCTCTGGTAAATCAAGGTTGTCATTCTGCATTATTCTGCCTCTCTTTCTTTTACAAGAAACAAACTGGATCTCTTTATTGAGGAACAGTTGATCCACTGTCTTGATAGTTTTCTTCAAGGATGGTGAAAATCATTAATGCAGTCCTATCATGAGATTCAAAACTAGAAAACTTTGACTATTGAAGTTTATGTTGATTTTGTTTTGGAGTTTGAATGAGGCCACAAACTTGTCATGTCATGGTAGCTGAATATGTATCTTTATCGTCTATCACCACAATTATGCTTGCTGTGGTATGAAACATTTGAAAGATAAAATTAGTGGTTTCTTGTGTTGGGTAAGTTTCTTGGAATAATCTTCAAACTACAAGTCACAAGATTAGACCTAATTTATCATCAGCTTTTGCTGACTTTAAGTGAAGAGTTAACAATTAAGGGCTGTTGATGTGATTTTTTTACATCATTACCCATTTTCTTACGTACTTTTCACTTATAAATGTCTGGGAGAAGAGCATTCAGGATAAGTTCCGCCAAGCTACATCTATCCTAAATCAGATGATGGGAGTAACATTACTTTCAAATTCTATTAAGAGAAGGAATGGACTGTTATGGAGGCAGGATTTGAATAAGTTGGAATAGAGCTTCACAAAGAAAATTTGGATGAGAACTACTTTTATGCATCTCTTCTAAGATCATCCGTCTGGCAGAGGTCCAGTAGACTGCGGAGTGGGTGGAAGCTTTATTTGTGCAATTGGGGAGGCTGACTTGGAATAATCAGGCCTGGACTAGTAGGGGTGTTCAATAGATTAAACATTAAACCAAACATAAATTTTGGTATACCAAAAATTCAATAGGCCAAAATGCTATATCGAATACCAGGCAGAATCAAATTGGCTTGGTTTTGATAATTACTGAACTCTTTCTGGTATTCCAATAAACCGAATCTTTTGTTAAAAAATATAAAAAATGTTAAAATTAAATATTAAAAATGACGATTACTTTTCTTATTTATTAATTTTTAATAAGTAAAATAATTAATGTACATATATGTAAATATGTATATAAAAATAATCAGTATTCATATGGTTCGGTAAACCAACACTAAAAATCGACATTGAATTGAATACTGAATTTTTGAATAATCAAAAGCCAAATACTAAACCGAAATTTTTAGTTCGGTTTTATCATGTACCAATTTTTCAGTTTCAGTTCAGTTCAGCCTCGTTGCTGGATTGTGAACAACCCTAATGTGATGTTTAGATAGTTGGTCGTGAGCTTGGCCACATATGGTGGAAGGCAACATCTTGTAGAAATTATGAAAGAGAAAAGACTAAATCCAGAGTGGAAGGTCCTATGAGGGTGGGTTGAACTGTCCTTTTGGAGTTGCATGTATCATGAAAGTTCTCATTCAGGACTTGTTCACAGCTTAAGAACAGTTTATTGGAAGCAAAAGAAATTAATATATAGAAGTAAACTGCTACTTTAAAAAGTTTATGCAGGCAGAATATATTTTATCCTTCACACCTTTTTTTTTCAGTCAGTTTTCGGTTTAGAGGACTTTGCTAGCACGGTTAGTAATTTGTTCCCACTTACCTGATTCTTAGCAGGGAACATTTGTTGAAGGAGTGAAGGAGGAGGTCGTATTATCCCCAGCCCATGCGCTCTCCCTTATTGCAGCGGGAGAAGGTAAAAGTGGCAGCCTGCATGCGAGCCTCGTCTAGGGGCCTGCTGTGCCAAAAGTGAACAAGACCCCATCAATCTCCTTCCTCTTTTTGCCCTCATCTTCTGTATCATATCAAGCTGTTTTCCCTAAATGATGATTCTGCTCCTTCGTACTATAACAAGTTTATGCATTGCATTAAATGAACCCATTCTGGTATTGATTGCTAAATTTATGGGACATTTTGTTCTGTTCCTGGTTATGACTTTATGCTAAAAGATTATGATGTTCTTCTGCTGTTACTTTCATTTTGAAGTGCTTCTACAAGATCTATTACTGAGCGGCTCATGATGGCCTCAAAGCTGGATTAGGATTATTGTTTTTCTTGTTCTTATTACAACCATGAGCTCCATCATAATATCATTATCTATATTCTATGGTTACTGTCAATCTAGCTATCGACTACTTTTATCATCATTTGTTTGATGCCAAAAGAATTACATATTCATTGGATGAAATTGCATGATTAATAATTTTTTCCTCAACACCCATTCTTTATGCACAAATATTTGATGGTTTGTGTTGCATGCTGCAGAGCACAGACATGTAGGTTCGACAAACTTCAATTTACAAAGCAGTAGAAGTCATACAATCTTCACACTGGTATTTGGTTATTATTGTTGACTTGAAATATGTTAAATGCAATTCCCTAGAGCTGTTTTCCTTGTATTTTCATAATTAAACTGGCAGTACGATTAACATTTTTGCTCTGCAGACCATAGAGAGTAGCCCTTATGGTGCAAACAGTGAAGGTGAAGCTGTTACTTTGTCACAGCTGGTATTTATTATACTCATTTACATCTTCTGCTTCCTTTAGCTCTCATGAATATGATATTAAGATTTCAGAACATTTTGATCCCTGCCTTGATGTTAACTGCTTAGATAACATCTTAACCTTCATGTTTTGAATCATACTTGCAGAACCTAATTGACTTGGCAGGTTCTGAGAGCTCAAGGGCGGGAACAACAGGCCTGCGCAGAAAAGAAGGATCCTATATCAATAAGAGCTTGTTAACTCTAGGAACCGTGAGGCCCAAATCATTGAGATTGTATTTCACTTTGATACTTGCACTTAATAAACTTTGTTATTGAAAAGTGAACAAATCTTCCTCTCACCGTCCCCTACTATACACACATACATATGGGGTGAGCAGATGTATGATCAATCACTAGTTTGCATTCACACACAGGTCTAAGGAGTTGTGCATATGTTTCAACTTGTCTCTATTGTTCTAGCACTGAACTAATAAGTTTATTCAACAATTTTCACAGCAGTGAATGATGATATGGTTATTTGATACTTATCATTTATTCACAGGCAACGCCATTTGAGGCTTTAATCTTCCCCTATTCCTTGTTTGGGTAATCAACTAGTGTTTCCTAATGATCATGTGCTCTGTGGTACCAATAGGTTATTGCGAAATTGACGGATGGGAAATCTGCACACATACCTTACAGGGACTCCAAATTGACGAGGCTTCTCCAGTCCTCACTTAGTGGTCATGGACGTGTATCTGTAAGAGTTCAAACCTTTACTTTATGCATACTTTTGAGTTTGACAGTCAAAGTTGTTTAACTGTCCTGGCTTTCTATTTTCAAAAGAATAATTGCAAGTCGAACATTTTCTAAACTTAACAAAGTCATGCATCGTCGGTATATCTTGTTTGGTGGCAAGCTTTGTCACTTAAACTTGGTGATCATTGATTTCTGTAGCTTCAAAAGAAAATACAGTCTTATTTCTGTACATGTTTGAACTCAGCTGATCTGCACTGTTACACCATCATCAAGTAATTCTGAGGAGACACATAACACATTGAAGTTTGCGCACCGGGCAAAACATATTGAAATTCAAGCAGCACAAAACAAGGTAAGCTTGGTAGAGATATCCATAACAAAATGCGGTTTTTGGCTTTCCCACTGAAGCAATCCTGTCAATCTGCAGATAATCGATGAAAAATCACTAATCAAGAAATACCAAAATGAAATTCGGTGTTTGAAGGAAGAGTTGGAACAACTGAAAAAAGGCATTGTTACAGTTCCACATATGAAAGATACCAGTAATGGCAGCGATATTCTGCTCCTCAAACAGAAGGTGTTTCCTCTCAACATTGAAGGTTTCATCTTGAATTGCATTTTTACAATCTGTTAGAAACAGGTAGAGCATGATTGCTGCATTCCTTACTACGAAGTGTATGCTTGTAATTATGTGGTGATTGTACTTTCTTTGCACAAGTCCTTCGTCAATACTTTACTTGTACAAGTCTTTCATCAATAGTTAGCCCAATCTATGCACCAACTTGTGGTGGGATATATTTGATGACTGAGGGGGACCTTTTGTTTGAAAATCCTATGTGTATGGACTCAAATTTTAGATTTATTTTCTATTGAGAACTCATCATCTTCATATTTTCTTTTTCTCCCCTTTTCCTTTTCACATGTCCAACTTATCACCAGAACTTCAGCCAAAATACGGCCTAACCGTAAATCCAGAATCAGCCATATATGATATAACTGCCAATCCTTGTCTCAATCTTATTGGAGTTTGATGAAGGATTTGATCATTTACTCCAAATACATGCCATTTGATTAGGTATCGAACTTTTGGGGCCTTGATCATTGCTATATGTTATGCGAGGCTTGCAACAATCCATCAGATTTTAGTGAAGCAGATGGCTTTTTATAAAATAACTCCTTTGACATAAACTGATCCTGGGAAAAAGTTTAGAATTTCTAAGTGACTTAATATATTCTTGCTGCTGCTGAAGTGCTCTCCTGTGTGTGTTATTCCAATTTTGGTGGTTTTTAGAAACTATGGCTGTGTCTGGTTCATTCCTTGAGTGAGAGCCACTTCTTATTGTCACGTCATTTTACTGGCATTTTAATGGTACTATTAATTTTCAACTATTTCTTCCCTCAAGGTGTAAATATTTTTGTGTTTGGTCCTCACCACAATAGTTCATCCATAACTATAATTTATGGAATTACCCATAGCCTTTATCATGTATTAACTTGTTAGAGTACTGTGGTTGTCTGACTCCTAAAGCTAGAAGATGGTCAAGTGCGACTGCAGTCAAGACTGGAACAAGAAGAAGAAGCTAAAGCTGCTTTGATGGGCAGAATACAGAGGCTGACAAAACTAATTCTTGTATCCACGAAAGCTTCACCATCATCAAGATTTCCCCATCGCCCAGGACTCAGGAGAAGACATTCCTTTGGAGAAGAAGAGGTTTTTTTCAACATTTCATCTAACTCCCACTTCCCCTCCTCTCCCGACCCCCATGATCTCCACAACATATCAGTGGGTCCACAGTGGACTGTGCACAAAAGAGGTGGAGATCACCCTGGACTTGCCAGCCCTTGGTCCACCAAGATTCTTCTGTCTGGTTGTGTGTGGGTGGATGGACTTTTGAGTCTGCCTTTTTGTGATAAGTCATTCTAATGGCTATCTGCTTCCTCCCTTTGATGTGATGACAGCTTGCTTATCTTCCACATAGAAGAAGAGACCTCGTCTTGGAAGATGAAAATATGGACCTGTACGTTTCTCTTGATGGCAGTACTGAAACTGTAGATGACAAATTAAGAGAAGAGAAAAGGACCAAAAAGAATGGATTACTGAGCTGGTTAAAATTACGGGTGTGTAAGATGTCATTTACTTCCATTCTTTTAGCATTTTAAGTGAGTTAGCTTTACTTTCCTTCTTTCTTTCTTCTTTCTTATTCAAACTTTTTCTCTTATTTTCTGTTCCTAATAAAAGGAGTTAGTTATAATGGTCCTGCTACTATGAAAAATATGCTAGATGCGCTCAATTGGGTGAAATTTTTGAATTAGATCGTGCGACCTATGGTGCCTCACAGACTGACCTTAGTTTTTCTGGGTTACTAGAGAAGAGATGGTGGTTTAGGGACCGTGGCAAGCTCTAGCGACAAATCTAGTGGAGTCAAATCAACAAGTAGTCCTTCAACTCCTCAAGCTGATAGCACAAATACTCACATGGAAGCAAGACATTCACATTCTTTACTCGAAACCACTCCATCTGCCGACAGTTTAGCTGATGTGAAACATAATAAAGAGGTGTTCGAGCCCGAGGATAATTATTTGGGACAAGAGACTCCATTGGTATGCATATGGAATTCCCATGCATTTTCTGAACTCTCGTGTACTTTCTTCTTGTGAAGCTCTTTTGTTTATATCATGCAAACAACTCTCTATTGTGCTTGCATGGCTTATAAAGTTCTCTTTCATTTTATTAAAAAGACATGCCTCTGCTCGTGTGCAGTTGAGTTAATTACTTCTTATGTGCTTTTGTCATTGTATAATGTCCATCAGATCAGCATAAAGAGTATGGATGAAATTGACCTTCTGAGGGAGCAGCATAAAATTTTGTCTGGGGAAGTGGCACTTCACATGAGTGCCCTGAAACGATTGTTGGAAGAGGCTGCACAAGATCCTGAGAAGGATCATATCCAAGTATCTTTCTTTATCCTGAGTCTTCTGTGTTTCAAAGTTCATGGATATCCTAAAGTATACCTTTTTCATCTTTCTTCTTTGAGGTGGAGATAAGACATTTGAGAGAAGAAATTCAAAATAAAAACAATCAAATTGCTTCACTTGGAAAGCAAATTGCGGATTCCATCATTCCTCATGGTGAAAAGGACAAACTGGAAGAATCACAAGTAATTTAAGATTTTCTTTCTTTTCTATCAAGTACTTCAGTGTTTAAATTCAAATTTCTATAATAACTCTTGTTTCAAACTGCAGTCGGTGGCTGAACTAATGGCGCATTTGAATGAGAAGTCTTTTGAACTTGAGGTAATGTAACTTGGATGTGTGGACCCAAATCTTTTATAAAATTGGGGGATTTCGATTTCTGACGTCATTTACAAAGTTGGATTTCCTTTTCAATTTTTTGGCATTGGAGCTACAAGATTAGAAAGTTTGAAATTTTGTCGTTCAGAATTCAAATAGAATTGATACATCCTCATCGATCATCATTGCCTGAGCTTAGCCATCCTTTATCATGGACATGGTTATTATGTTGATTCTGTTGAAACAGTTACTCTTAGGTCAGAGGAGGTGAAATCAAAATTAAACTCCTTTTATGATACTTCCCAAGAAATCTTTGTCATATTCTTTTTTGCAGGTTAAAGCTGCTGATAACCGGATAATCCAGGAACAGCTGAACCAAAAGGTGCAACCCTGTTTCAGCTATATTTACCACACAGCATTTACTTACTCATCATTTGGATTAAACATTTACTGACAATGATTATTATTAGATCTTGGAATGTGAGGAATTGCAAGCAACAATTGTCTCATTACGACAACAGCTCTCAGATACCGTTGCACAGAGAAACTTCAGTCCATTAACAAGCCATTTACAAGGTTTCTCTGAAACTAGAAGTTTGCATGGGGGCTTTCAAGTCGGCAAAGAAAGTGCAGTGCTAAAGGATTCAAATGATACCTCACTTCTGCAAGCTAAGGTTCAATGCTCTGTCTCCCTTTTTCTGAAGTTTAGCTCCTTAGTGAAAATTATGTAGCAGCAGAACTCATGTACTGCACTGCTATGGTACCACAAAATTGGTGTTTTGAAGTAGGCTGAGAAATAGAACCCCAAAAACGAGCAAACAAAGTGACAAGTAGATCACGGGGTTGTGTGTGTGTGTGTGTGTGTGTGTGAGAGAGAGAGAGAGAGAGAGAGAGAGAGAGAGAGAAAGAGAGAGATGAGCTCTTTATCTTCATAACCTGGCTTTCACATATCAGAGGAGCATTGTTCTTGTCATTTAGTGACTTAGTTCAACATTTTCTTGGAAATTTGTTGGGTTTCTCTCAAATTGGAAATTTAAAGGACAGAGGCAGTCTGGGCACTTGCTGCCATCCAATTTCTTCCCTCCATATCTGAGAAAGTGAAGATTGCCTACTGTATATTAGCTAATGGGTAGGCATATGCATCACTGCAAGCTGATCTTATGCTTTTACCTCTACTAGGCAAGTGAGACTGAAGAACTAAGAAAGAAATTAGCTGAAGTAACCGAGTCAAAGGAGGAGCTAGAACTACGGAACAAGAAACTTGCGGAAGAAAGTTCATATGCTAAGGGATTAGCGTCAGCTGCAGCAGTTGAACTGAAGGCTCTGTCAGAGGAAGTTGCAAAGCTAATGAACCACAATGAAAGATTAGCGGCTGAGCTGGAAGCACAGAAAAAATTGCCAGCTCAGCGACGTACCACCATTCAAAGCAGGAACGGGCGGAAAGATGGTTATTCCAAAAAGCATGATCCAGGCGTCTTATCCTCAGAGATCAAGAGAGAACTGGCCCTGAGTCGTGAAAGAGAGCATTCATATGAAGTTGCACTGACCGAAAGGGATCAAATTGAAGCTGAACTGCAAAGAAAAGTTGAAGAGTCGAAACAAAGAGAGGCTTACCTAGAGAATGAACTCGCAAACATGTGGATACTTGTGGCGAAGCTTAAAAAGTCTCAGGGAGTTGATGCTGATGAATTTACAACCGAGAATGGGAAGACTGGTGACATTTGAGTTTCTGTATAATCCAGTTCAAATTAAAGGATCCCAGTAGTTAGCTTTTGTAACTGGTAGTAGGAGACAAATTTTTGGTTGTGTAGTGCTAGTTGGTTTGGTTTGGGTTGAGTAACGTGGGGGTGGCTTCTATATCAGTTTCTTGCCTGGCTTTCTTATCTGGTTTCTCGAACGATTGTAAAAATTTCAGTTGTTTATCCAATTGTAACAAAAAATATATTAGTACCAAATGTTAATCGGTGATGTAGATGTACATAGCATCAGACACTGTTCCAACTCCAATCTGGTTTGTGGTTTGTGAAAGGGTTATTGCTTTCAGTTAGTGCCTTGTAAATTCTTGTTATATTGAAGCCTGGGAGTGGGATCTATTGTTTTGTTAATATGCAGATGATGAAGTATAAAAGGTGAAAAGAAGGGGGTGGGTTGACTTGACCATTATCTGATATGACGCCTATGTATCTTGCATAGAGATAGAGACTGATGTTATTTCAATTGAGTATGAATTGACAAGATCATAGTGGTAGCTTCCTTCGCCACTAGATTTGAGCAGCAGATGGTTGTGATGGAAATTTGTTTTATTTTCTTTAAATTCTTATATCACGGATTTTAAAACAACTCTCATCTCATTATACTTTATGCTTACTGTTTCACTTTAGATGCACATTTTTACTTAGTTATTGTATGTGTTTTTTATTATACTTTCGTCTTACAGGTTGCTATGCTCTAGTAAGTGATTAACGCATTCTTTTTTAAATTAAAAAAATAATTAAACTAGATTATCATTTAGAAGTGAGCTGCATACAATGTGGCACTAACTTGTAATAGAAGATCTTTTGTTATTCATTTTAATTCCTCAAAATAATATATTTGATATGCTGGTCCGTAGCTCTTGCTAACCCCTTTCTGTTTTCCAAGTATTGAGTTTGAATAGGGTAGTAGTGATGCATGTACATATATAGTGTTAGGTAAAAGGATAGTCATTGACTACAAAGCTTTTCCTCATTTTACACTAAATTTGATTCAACCTACCTTTTCAATTTAAAGCTGAGCATTAGATTACAGAGGATAATAACTTTCATCACACAATTTCATGCCAAATTCAATCAGAGGTGGGACCCACAATGGGTTGTTCATACCTATATATATTAAGTGAATTTGAATTAACTACACAATGCCTAAATTAAAAGAAATTGATACATACATACATACATACATACATGTATATGGCCACTCACGATAAAGGAATATACCACATTCGTGTTAAAAGTAGTTTTTTTTTTCTTTTAATTAAATAAGAGCGATGAATCATTATTAATTGAAATAAAATCGATTATAATTATTTATGTTGGATATCAATATCCAACAAAAATCATTACAACAATCATGCTCTAATTATCAATAATATCGAATAAACTTATAATTAAATCTAACCAGCACATCACTCAACATCCCACACATATAGCTAGGCTTCATTGGCATTCGTGTGAAAAGGTTTGGTATTACGGATTAATACAATGATTCACTTTTTCTCTAGTAACGCTTCACTTTTGACTTTCTAATATTTATTCGTAGAATTCGAACGTAACGTATAGATTTATAATACCTTTGAACGAGATTGTAATCTTAAAAAATTTAAGTGTAAAAAATCTTAATTTTGAGTATTCAATTTTATACCCTGCAAATTCGTCGAATCAACTTACAAAAATTAACTACTTTTAAATTCCGCAAAAGATATTACAAAAATTTGCAAGTCATACCTATACGTTACGATAGAGGATTCATAGTATCTCAATCTAATTACTGTGAAATTGGCAACAATAATCAAAAGCATTTTGCAGTTTCCATTGTGGATCTTGTTTAATAATTTTGAACTGTAGGTGTTTATAGTTTGATTCAAGTGTACATATAAGAAACAGATGAAGTGAAGTATATTTTAAAGAAGGATTACAAAATTTGATAGGCTTGAGTTGAGCATCATCACCAAAGTAAAAGAATACAAAGAGAAGATCTGTAATTGCCTCTTGCATGACATGACATCAAATCATCCTCACCACCAACTAATACAATTTTATTATTCACCATTCACCTTCACCTTCACCACCACATTTATAGCCGATCGACTAATAATTAAAAGCATATATGTATATATATATCATCATCATCATCATCATGAGTCTGATTAATTACTTAAACAATTGCAAGCACCATGAATTGTTACAGCTTGAGAGTCAAATCCAACTTCATTTCACAGGCACTAATGTTGAACTCCATGCCCTCTGCATCTGCTGCATTACCTCGGCCAACACTCTCCACAAGGCTAAGTTCCTTTGGGCCCAGAAAGTTCATCACACCACAAGTCTGATTCTTCAAATTTCCACCATTATTTTTAATGTTACCCACCCGAGAATCTTTACTAGTGTTGGAAAAAGAGTTGTTTCCAACATTAAATTCTCCAAAACCACCAACAGGAACAAGCTTTGGTGGACGTAGATGAATGTTGGCAAGCTCATGTTTCAGCATTATTGTGGCTGCATGCAGATTGAGGGCAGGGTTGGGGGGGAGTTCAATGGTGAAGTTGCGACCGGCTTTGGCTCTAAGATAGGCGCGCTTACGGTAGCCAATGGGATCCCTGACAAAGAGCCTCTTCTCCTCCAAACGCTCGGTGCGGTGGGCATTTTGGTGGCCCCCCATGGCTTGTGCAGAAGGGAACTTCTTGAAGCAAAATGAGCAAGTGAAGTCCCATGACCTAGCCAGTTTTGTTAGCTCATGTATATCATTTTTGTCCACGCAAATTCTTGGACCATCATTGCGGATCTCAAGAGGGCATCCATTTCTGCGTTTTCTGGACATGCCCATGAAATTGAAGAGGTGGGGTGGGGTGGGGTGTTAAATTTTTAGAGGAATGAAAGCAAACAAAACAAGAGAGAAACAAAGAGGTGGTTGAGAGGGTGGCAGATGAAAGAGGTGGGGGAGAGGGGTTTTTATACCAAATTTTTGTTTCAATGTCATGAAATGGGTTGCCTTTTTGTGAAATTTTAAGGTTACAGTAATGAAAAAGAAAAAGAGATTTTGTTAATTTCTTGGGTCAGAAGAAAAGCTGTAAAGCAAAAAGATGAGTTACAGAAATTGGGTTTGATGAATTAATGAGATGAGATTTTGTGAAATCTGCATGCAGCTTAGGGTTTTGTTGTTGAGACACGTATATATATATATATATATATATATATAGCTGGTTGAAGAGTTAAATAAATATATATAGATATTCCCTCATCACTTTATTTGAAAACTCCACCATCAATATCAACTTAATTACATTCAGGAATTCTTCATTATTCATTTGGATCACAGCTGCTTTCTCATTACATAATTATATAAATATTTAGTGATACAAATAATATTGATATCTAAACTTAATTTATATTAAGAACCAACTCCAATCCAATTACCTCTTATGTAGAAATTATGAATACTTTTTTATCAAATTTTATTTAAGACATTAAACATATATATAATTTTTTAATTAACACCAACCTTGGATTGAAACTCGAGCATGAAAATAATTCTTAAATACAACAATAATAATATAATGTATTAACAACGTACATCATATCTTAATAAAATTTTTAGTAAGACTCAAACTCTTAAATACATAATATACAATATAAATAAAATATTTAGATTTAGATTAGATGCAATATGAGGTGTACTTAAAAAAATAATTAATTTTTTTTAATAATTTTGTTATAAGATTGTCTAAATTCAATATTTGAATTATTGATTCAAGATATTATCAAATTTAAGTTAGATAATAATAATATTAAATTACATAAATATCATAAAAGGAGATTTTTGTTGAATAAAAAAAAAATCTTTTAGAGCATTCATATTTTTATAATAAAATAGATAGAGAGATAGATTGTTGGATTTTGTGGTATAATATATGTAATTGTTAGATTTTCAAAGTAAATGTAGAGAGACGAATATCCATGTGTGTGTGTGTGTGTGTGTGTGGGAAGTGGAAGGGAATGGTGAATGGCAGCTTGCATTGCTTTTGCCAACCAATACCCCAATTTTATTCATATTGTAAGGTTATTAAGGTATTTTATCCATTAACCCCATCATATATATATATATATATATATTCAAGTATTATAAATTTGAATACAAAAATAGGGTGTTTGAATTGAATTCTAAGGCAAATATTGAGGATTCTTTCTTTCTGGAGATTATTTTGGATCTGTCCAACCATTCATGTCCTAAAAGGGTTGTTGAGGATTCTTATCTTTGACCAATTGCCTTTTCAGTTTTCTTCTAATATCTTAAAGAAATAATAATGCAGTAGCTGCTTACCACACACATATATGAAATCAAACATAAATTTGAATATTTAAGAAAAACCAATAGTAAGAGAAACAAATATTAAGAAGAAGGACATAGCAATTTGATGGCCATGCTAGAGATGTCTCAAAATGACAACACTTGAGAGAATTGTAGCTATTATAGTAAATGACAACATTGTCAACATCATAAATATTTAAATGACAACATAATTACCACAACCAAACTACTACTACTACTTCTTCTTCATTCCATTTTAATCTACAACTTAAACTACTTTTTTTTACATACAACACACAAAATGACCAAAATGACTAAGGAGTTGTTTGTATGATGAATGCAAAAATAGAATGGTAATTGCCCATCTTCCTAGATGGAATTCTGCAGACATCATTGCCTAGAATTGTATAATCTTTATCTAATATCACATTTTACTTCACAATACCATCACATTATAATAATATGAATATAATCTCAATATATGAAAAGAAGAAGAGAACAAAAGGTAAGTGTATATCTATATATGTAATATTTACAGTACAGAGCTCTGAATCTAATTTTTATATTTGTTCATAAAATTTTGATAAAAAGGAAAAACTTTAAAAATTGTAATTTATTATTTCATTTAAAATATGTGAGAGTAAATGTAAGTTTGTTGTAAATAGAAATTATATTTATTTTGATATTTTTGGTATATGAAATTCCCATTATAACCCTTGCGCCTATAACTCCAGGTAAATTGTTTTGCTGATTATTATCTGTGTCTCTCCGCCTCAATTCTTCTCTCTACATATATATACAAAAATTTACACACAGTGCCAAATCTCATCAGCGAAAACCCCCGTCTCCCCCACCCCCTCTCTAAATTCTCGATTTCTTCCTATTCAAATTCATCCTCAGATTCTCAATCTCATTTCATCCACTGAATCACACCCTCTCGCTCACACAGATTTTTCTACAAATATTTTCTCTAGATATATCTTTTTCGATCATTTGTTTTATTGATCTGGAATTCATTTCTTTCTCGATCTATGAATTACCTTTATTTACCTTTTGTTCTAGGCAATTGATTATCAATCGGATTTTTTTGAATCGGACGGCGCAGATTGGACCGTGTTTTCTGTTTCTGGAGATGAGGATTGGATACAAGAGGAATTGAAATTTGAGGGTAAAAATGCCTGGATTAGCTCAGAGGATTAATAACAATTCTAGTGCTGATAACAATGATACTAATACTAGTTACCAGAATCCATTGGTGGGGAATGGCACGCTGCCGTTCCATTCCTTCAATGCTTCATCCGTTTCTAGTAATGGGTTCTGGTCCAAGCATCGCAATGATGTGAGCTACAATCAGCTGCAGAAGGTATAAGTGTGTAAATGTATTCTTTACTTTGATTAAAATTGTTCGTTCAACAAAAATAATGGTTGTTCGTGGTATTTTTTATTGGATTGTTAAGAGTTTAATTTGGATCTTGCGCGTAAAAAATGTTATGGAGTTGAAATCTTAAGATCGCAACTGCACTGCAAGTCATTCCTATAACATTTGGACAGATCCAATTTAGTTCATCATGCGGAATTTAAAACAAGTAGTTTTGTTTTGTTCTGTGTTTCGTTGATATCGAGGGAAATCAGTTCTAGAAGGAATGCCCGTGCAAACCCTGTGTGATTGTGTTAATCTGGTGCTGTGGAATTTGGAAGGTAGACAAATTTTGTAGCTAGAGTGTATTAATTTACACGAGCGGATTAAATTAGCATGTTCTCTACAGCAGTGTGCATATCTGGCACTTTGCTATTCTAGTAGTCTGCTTGATCATTGAATAGCTCTCCCGCTAATACACAGGCACCACTTACACAAGTACATACTAAGTTTTCAATAGTAGGCTGCTCTGCGTTATATTAACATTTATCACTTATTACAGTCTCATATCCTTGATCTGCTTTCTCTAGTATGTTCAGAATATGACATTATTTTTATTAGCTATTGAACCAGAAATCAAATAGGATTTGTTAAGTATTGATTAATGCCCAGCCTGTTTCTTAGTTTGCAAGTTAAGTTAAACTTGATTAGTTATGGAAGGTGGTTTTGATTTTCCTGCAGTTTTGGTGTGAGCTGACACCACAAGCTCGAAGAAATCTTCTTAGGATAGATAAGCAGACACTCTTTGAGCACGCTCGGAAGAACATGTATTGTTCTAGGTGCAATGGTTTGTTGCTTGAAGGTTTTTTGCAGATTGTCATGTATGGGAAGTCTCTACAGCAGGATGCAGCCGGTGGTCCCTACAGTGCAAGAGCAACAGACAATCAAAGTGATGGAGACCTGTGTATGGCAAATGAATGCCAAGATGATGCTCAAGATCCATCTGTCCATCCATGGGGTGGATTGACTGCGGCCAGGGATGGGACACTCACGCTCTTGGATTGCTATCTTTACTCAAAGTCTTTAAAGGGGCTTCAAACTGTAAATCTCTTTTTTGTGCCACTGATTCTCTGTGCTTAAAATTTTTTCGTGAGCACATTTAGTTTACATGCTTCTTCTGAATCAGGTGTTTGACAGTGCTTGTGCAAGGGAAAGGGAACGTGAATTGCTTTATCCAGATGCATGTGGAGGAGGTGGACGAGGATGGATAAGCCAAGGAATTGCAGGATATGGTAGAGGTCATGGAACAAGAGAAACATGTGCTCTTCATACTGCCAGATTGTCTGTGGAGACTTTGGTGGACTTCTGGTCTGCGCTTGGAGAGGAGACTCGACACTCTCTTCTAAGGATGAAAGAAGAAGATTTTATTGAAAGGCTCATGTATAGGTATGTTATGGTGTTTTCTGGCTTTTCCTTTTTCTTTTTTTGGTTTATTTCAGTCTAGATTGATGTCAGCACGTATAAAGGTTATTTTACCTTATCGTTACAGCCCAGTCTTGGTCGGTTTTGAATTGGTTTATTATTGTTTATTTTTATTTATCTAAAGTTAAATATGTCGCGTAAGAAGCAACATTTTTTTTTTGGCTTAGGACTGCCTTTTAGGTTGTTTTACTCCTTAAGGAAGATAAAGTTTGTTTAGCTCAACAGAAGGCTTTCGCTGTTCAAATTTTTGCAGACTTCATTTGTTAACAACATAATGATTTATTGACATGCTAAATCACCCACTATTTGGCAGATTGATGGCTGAGTTCTGGACTAGTTCCTTCAACTTAATGTGACTTCTCGTTTCATTTTCTTGTAGAAAGTTAATTTTCCTTTTGTTAGATGAACATTAACAAAATTATGAATTAGCATGAAGTAAACATTAACTCATCAAATGGCACGAAGAAAAGCTCTATATAAATGATTTAGCAAGTTATGCAAAGTGACCTCTGACCTTTATTTGAATATATAGTGTTTATCATGCAGTTGATTTCGTATACATGGCTCAAATTTACTCTTCAATTTTGGTTGATTGGTTATACTTGGCATGCGACATGCCATATTACTTCCACTAAATTCCGAACTATTTGAAGCTACTCTCTGATTGCCTGAAAATTGTTAAAGGTGTAGTCTAAAGAAGTCTGTCTGTTGCAAGTCAGGAGCATTGGAACTTTACCTATGGGTTGTGTATCTCTTATATCCCATGAATGCAAAATTATGATTTTCTTGCCCTGGATTCTGCTCTTTATTGTAAGTTAAATTCCCATACTCGGGATTTTACCCGAAGTGAGTCAAGTGACTATTTGGAGTTGAAATAAGTAGAGATATGGAGCTTGATCATTCACCTATCAGAAGATTGTTTTGTATCAATGAAGAAAAGATGGAACACACTGCTCTCGCTTATTTTATCTCCAACGAGAAAGTTCTTGTTATGTTTGCAACTGCCATGTCTAATATTGAATATTTACCAGTAAAACATATATTTATGTTGATTGTTTTTGATGTGGAAAGTATATGAATTTCTTGTTTGCAGGTTTGACAGCAAAAGGTTCTGTAGAGATTGTAGAAGAAATGTTATACGTGAGTTTAAGGAGCTGAAGGAACTGAAACGGATGCGAAGGGAAACTCGCTGCACAAGTTGGTTTTGTGTGGCAGATACAGCTTTCCAATATGAGGTGTCTAATTTGAACTATGTGTATTCCATTTCATCAGACATTCACATTCTGTATTGTGAACTTTTTGTCCTAGTTCATTTATATCTTGATGATATTGCTAGAATCATGATCCATTTTTTGTCTTAATTATCAGGTTTCTCATGATACTGTTCTGGCTGATTGGCATCAGACATTTTCTGATGCTTTTGGAACATATCACCACTTTGAATGGGCTGTAGGAACTGGAGAAGGAAAATCTGATATCTTGGAGTTCGAAAATGTTGGCTTGAGCGGAAGGGTTCATGTCAATGGACTAGATTTAAGTGGGCTAAATGCCTGCTATATAACTCTACGGGCATGGAAGATGGATGGACGATGCAATGAGCTGTGTGTAAAAGCTCATGCTTTGCGAGGCCAACAATGTGTTCATTGCAGGCTTGTGGTTGGTGATGGTTTTGTAACAATTACAAGAGGGGAAAGTATCACTAGGTTCTTTGAACATGCTGAGGAGGCTGAGGAAGAAGAGGTATCAACTTTGGTTTAATTTTCACTTCTGTAAATGAAGAATTTGTTCAGTTTATATAATGACGTATTGGTTCCTTCACTGCAATTCTGTTGTTATATTTAGGATGATGATTCCATGGACAAGGATGGAAATGAGCTTGATGGTGAATGCTCCCGTCCTCAGAAACATGCGAAGAGTCCTGAACTTGCTCGAGAATTTCTCCTAGATGCTGCAACTGTCATTTTCAAGGAACAGGCATGTGTTCTTTCCTCTTTATTTGTGACTGTTCAGGCTGGATTGCATATACATCTAATCTGTTGTTCTGTTTTTTTGGTTATTCATCTAAGTCTATTGTCACTTGTCTTAAACTTTCTTGTGTTCCTTAGTGAGGGAATGGGATGCCGACGTTTTATGTTTATTTGTATGCTTCTTCTTATTCAAATGTTAATTTGAGAAGAGTTCATTTGAATTGGTTGGCAATTGATATTTTGTGACTTGTGGTACAGTGTTCTATGCACATAACATCTAAAATTAGGCTTTACACAGAAAGTTTTTCACAAATAAGGATTTCCTGAGTTACCTGTGGAAATGCTCACTAAAAACTTGTAGTATGCATAATCCATGCATAGTAATTAGTAATACCAAACCAGGTATTGAACTAGCTAGCATCCTTAGGAATCTAACTTGATTTGTCTCATTCTCTTGTGAAGCTAGGTTGTTTTAGAGAGAAGTGTGAAGTGATAACTTTTATCTCAAAGAGTATATGCATATGTGTTAGTTAATGTTGTCTCAATGCTTGGGTTTGTTAGCAGCTGGTGGTTCTCTAATTTAGCTGGGGCATTTCTGCAGGTTGAGAAAGCTTTTAGAGAAGGAACTGCTCGGCAAAATGCACACAGCATTTTTGTGTGTCTTGCTCTGAAGTTACTAGAGGAGCGTGTGCATGTAGCGTGCAAGGAAATCATTACTCTAGAAAAGCAGGTGTTTAGCCTTTGATATTGTGAAGTTTCTGGTTCAGCTGTCGCCTGCGTATATTCTCAGTTCTAAATACTATAGATCTTTGGTTTCCAATTCGATTTTGATTCTACAGATGAAACTTCTTGAAGAAGAAGAAAAGGAAAAGCGTGAAGAAGAAGAGCGCAGGGAGCGCAGGAGAACAAAAGAAAGAGAGAAGAAGCTCCGAAGAAAGGAAAGATTAAGAGAGAAGGAAAACCGGGAAAAGAAATGTGCTGAATCAAACTCAGATCCTTTGGTCACTGAGGTCTCAAAGGAGGAGTCAACACCCTGCATTGATGAGGGTGTCAATAATGTTGGCTGCAGAGATTCTTTCAGTGAAACGGGTGAAGCTACTCCATCCAGTCCTTTGTCCCCCGATATTCAAGATGACCAGCTTTTGACAGAGTACAGTTATTCAAATATGGAAAATCCCTCCGAAGATATTCTGGATGGAGAATTTGGCAACACGAGGGATTGGAACACCTCTTTTCCATATGATCACTTCAAGTATTCTTGCAGGAAGCTGAAGTTCCGCAAAGATTTGCAACGGGATTTGAATTTAAAATGGTCTGATAGGAGAAAAGGTGCAACCTTATCCGAGAATGGGGGTATCATTAGCAAATATGAGTCGAGATATCATGCTGATGGTTTTGAATCTACAAGGGGTATTAATGGCTTTAGCAAGCAGTTAAGAACTAATGCTGCAAAGTCTAACATCAGAAATTGCAACAAGTTAAGTGAAAAATTTTCATGCACCCATAATAGAGTGGGTGACAGATATGATCCCCATGCTTGCAGCTGTAACCATCATCATGATTATAGATCAAGGCCAGAGTTTCATATTACAAGAGTAGTGCGAGATCCTAAATATGTTAATAAGTTGGAGTCTCCATCTGATCTATCAAAACCGTATTATCGTGGCAACAAGTATACTCAAGTGGATTGTGCGCGTGAGATTAATGGCCGACCTAGAAGCAAGATTATTGCCGGGAATCCACCTAATACTAAGAAAGTTTGGGAACCATTAGATTCCCAAAAGAAGTGTGTCCGGAGCAACTCGGATTCTGATGTTACCTTGAGATCCACTCCCAAAGTTGAAGCTTCTGAATCTGATCAACTACCCGAATCTTGTTCCACAAGTTCCGACGAAGTGACAGATATTTCAGTTCACACCAATCATGATGATACTGATGTGTTACATTTAACAAGGTCTAGAGCTGAGAATTGTGGAGACTTAGACAATGGGTTCCTTTCAGTGGAAAAGCCCCAGAACCACTCAAAGGAAGATGTAGCAGATGGTGAGTTATGTCCTACGAAAAGTTCTGCAATTGGAACATTAGATTCATCAATGAGCAGCTCGTCGAACTCTGATAACTGCTCCTCCTGTCTCAGTGAGGGTGAGAGCAATATGTACTCAAATCCTCAAAACCTGGAATCAACATCCACATCAGATTCGGAAGAGTCTAACCAAAACTCAGAGGGTAGAGAAGCTTCAGACTGCAATGAAAATGGTATCACTGCATCTCACAGGGTTGTGGAGGACCAGAATACATCAAGTGGGCAGGAAGCTAAGAGCCAGGGACCTGTCTCTGCAGGAACAAATTCATCAGGCAGTTTGCTTAAGGAAGCAGCTCCAGATTGCGACAATGGGAGAGTAAATGTTAGCGTCAGTGCTCAACCTCAATGCATGCTTCCTCAGATGCACAATCAGAGCATAAGCTATCCCCTCTTTCAGGCGCCTGCAATGGGTTATTACCATCAGAATCCAGTTTCATGGCCAGCTGCTCCTACTAATGGATTGATGTCCTTTCCCCATTCCAACCACTATTTATATGCCAACACTTTTGGATATGGTTTGAACGGAAATGCACGGTTCTTGCAGTATGGGGCCTTACAGCATCTGGGCCCCCCATTACTTAATCATGCTCATGTGCCTGTTTTCCAGCCTGTTTCTCAGGTTAATGGGGTTAGCACAAATGAGCCGTCGAAGGTTGCCCATGTATCTGGGCTAAAAGAAGCTCAACATAGCATGCAGAAGGTGGTTTCAACTGATCAACATCCTGCAAATGCACCAACGGGTGTGGATGCCGGACAAAATGGGAAGGCCGATAAAATGGATATGGGAAATAATGGTTTCTCTCTTTTCCATTTTGGGGGCCCTGTGGCTCTTTCATCAGGATTTAAAGCTGATCCTGTCTCCTTGAAAGACGGAATTATGGGGGATGCTTCTCCGAACTCATCAGATAACTCTCCTGGTGGAGATCATCCCAGCAATAAGAAAGATTCCATTGAGGAATACAACTTATTTGCTGCAACTAATGGCATAAAGTTTTCTATCTTCTGAGATAGTTACATAAGCGCCTGAGGCTGTTCTCAGTTTTATTTCCCTAGTTCAGACTGAATTGTGGAAGCTTTGAGCAATTTACAACCCCATATTTTCTTATAACTGAGTGCTGAGTGATGCTAGCTTGGAGTACTTTGTAATGGTGCACAATAATCGTCTGAGAAATTTTTAGTGTCGTTCATGTTTTACTGGTGGTTTTATTTTGATTGATTTCTATTTGTTCTTTTTCTTATGCAGAGATATATCAAGGAAATTCATTATGTTGAGACTTCTACGGTTTTTCTGGGGATGATGATATACTCTTTGGACTTCGTTTGCACTTTTTGGGCACAATGATGATGATATACAGCATTCTGATTTCTTATACAAATGCCTTTAACAGTTCCAGTGCTTGTTGGATCTGCTACTTTACTTCCATGATCATGTGTTGCTACCCAGTAAGCAAATACGGATAGTTACTGGTTTAAGTGATGCTTAAAATTCTGTTTTTATTTGTGTGTGTTGTGAAGAATGATCTTTTGGAAACAACAAAGAATTACTTAGCAAACACATAAACATGACAATTGGAAAGTTACAGTATATTGAAGCAATTCTGATGATCTGAATAATATATTGTTTCGGCAAAAGAGGCCATCAGAATTACTAACTATGTTAAAGAATACAGCTTATCTGGATTTGGCAGTAACTAGAAGATGCAGAAATATCTATAACTTTTGAACAACCAATCGGCACATACTGTGAACTCCTATTATCATATTGAATACAAACCTGATGCACGATAACTTACAACAATTTATCTATTTTTCTGACTCTGCGTTGAGTCTCAAAACAGCAAGGTAAAATCCAGGTTTGTCCACAAATTCCACCACTTCAAATGAATGGGAAGCTGCAGTGCTTTGTAACATCATCTTTTCTGGCAAATTGGAGACCACTACATCTGAATATTGCTGTTGCTGCTCTTCAAGTATTTGCTTGCCTTGGGGATGACTGATAACTAGTCTTGCTCCTGTGAAGAATCGAACCATTGCAGATAAATAAATTGACCATGAAAATTAAACCCAAAAAGCTTTCCTGGATGAAGTTCAGCTATCTGGATGAGTCCCAAAGCAAGATGGGTAAAATGTTGTTATAGATTCTATTCATGGCCAATTTTTAGCGTTTAATCACAAATGATTACATCTAACCTAGTTTTGGAGCAATAAAATGCAACTAGCACGGTGACACCTTCACCCAAAAATATTAATAAATAAATAAATAAATAAAAAGTAAGGATGCATAAAGAAGAAATCATAAGGATTGAAATAGCCAAAAACCTGACAAATAAGTCAGTTCAACATACCTGGCAAACATCGGCTAGCAAGGGCTGCAAGAACCTGATCAAGTTCAAAGGGCAAAGCAGGGAGGAAGTAGAGAAATACAACATCAAAATGTGTCCACTTCTCAGGTACATTTATTAGTTCCCCTTGCCAACATTTGACCTTATCATACTTCTCTTTGATGCATGCCAAAACGAAAAGAGAGTCATGAACGACAAGCAACTGTTCACAAGGTGCTGAATCAACCATCCTATCCACAAATGCTTCAGAACCAATAGACACGAGAACTTTTGAGGTTTCTTTGATGTTTCCAGCAGAAATAATTCGATCAATCTTCTGCATATGCTCTCCATCATTATTTACCTCGTCAGGATCAAGAAATGACCAATCCTTCTCCACAAAATCTTCAAAATGAACAACAGAAACACTCCCCTGACTTGAAGGAACCGCAGCAGCCACGGAAAATTGATGTCCACATGAGGGATTGGGTGACTTGAGTTGGAAGGCAAATGAAGGAGAAGTGCGCACATGAGTCTTAGGACTACAACCAAATGTATAAAGAGGTGGTGATTGCACACAAAGAGGAGATGGAAGGGATGGTCTAAGCGGGACAAAAGATGACGTTAAAAGCATAATTTTCATCAGAAATCTTGTGCTACAAACAGATCAGCTATATCAGGTTCCAGCTTTTGAGGTTAGCTATACCGACGGTTAGATACTTGAGGCATCTACAACCAGAGCATGAAGTGTTCCCAAGTTAAGATACCTACATTGAAAATAAATAATACTCCACCATTCAGCTCTTTGCCCTTTCATTTATTATAAGATGTAAAAACTTAAAGAGATACAAAATTAATAGAAGTAGTATTAGATGATAGACTAAAGACCCAACAAACTCTCTCAAAATCCCACATTCCAGGTAACATAGCTATCATGGAATATCAGCAGCTGCCAGCTACTATAATTACTTTCTTGATTTTGGCTCCCTGGCTACCTTTTTCACACAAGCAATAATGTTAATCAGAATTTAAAAGAAAATCGGCGCCAACCTGAATCGGGGGAAAACGACTTAATTTGCAAGGAAAAAATTCATTTGTTCGGTTCCTCTTCTACACCAAATATTGCAAAAATCAAAATTAAATAACCAAAGAAAGCTAGGCACAACGAGAAAGCTCCCAAGATTAGAACTATTACATAGAAATAATAGCAAGAACAAAATTGGTTTGTTTCAGAAGCTGCACAAAAAAAACAAGCAAAGATTCACATGTAAATTTCAAACTTGCATATACGTTCATTTACTTCAAAGTGTATTGTAAATGCATAAATACTTACTCTTGTTTGGACACTATATTTCGAGGAGTGAAAAAATAAAAAAATTGAGTAGCCAGCAAAAGAAGGATGGAGCTGCCCAGTTATCCTCTGAGGTTTTAGAGAAGAAGAAGAAGAAGAAGAGAGGGTATTATTATATAAAAACGAAAATATCAGTTGACCCCTCCAACTATAGTCTATAACATTATGCCCCTCACAACTGTTTATTATCTCAATTAGCCCCCTTATGTATCTGAAATTCCGAAATCATCCCTCCACCTCACAAAAACTGAAATTAGTTTTCCACGAGGAGACCAAATTGCCCTTATCAATGTATTACATTGATATGTGTATATGTAACAATAACATTCAATCATTAAACCAGATTACATAGTCAATAATGTAATTTCCGATTCGTACATTTCACTTCAAATATTTTAATCATTTCTATATTTGCTCTCATATAAAAATCGAGAAAAATACAAGGAATTCTTACGTGTGATATTGTAAACGAGCAACTCATTGTATTTTGTAAAATGTAGCAATTTACTCTCCTGTAACAAATGACAAGAGGTAAATTACTTCAATTTAATTAATACAAAGAGGTAAATTATTAGTTTCTTTATAGGGGTTGTTAATATGCTTATTTGCAATATCATATGGGGTAAGTTGCATTAGACCCTGTAAATAGGACTTGAACAAGAAATGCATTTTGAAGATGCTTTATAAATGTACACCACAACCAATCTATTTTCGATGGTATTAAGGTTGTTCTTGTGTCTCAATTTTCATGCAAATTTTGCTACAGACCATCTTCTGAAATTCTGCACTCTACACCAACAATTTCTACTAATTCACAACTCCTCATGAAAGCTATATATATATATAAGCAAGCAGATGGTGATAACTTTCAGTGTTCCACCGGCTGGCTTTTCTAATTCCCATTCCCATTAATATTTTTCCTCTAAGCGTATAAACTAAATAACTAGCTACTACTACATTACATTACAACAGCAGTCGATGGTCTCGGATCGCTTCGGTTGTCATAACTATGATGATTTAGGGGTCACTATTTGGAAGTTTACTAAGGATGGTGTGTTCAGGCTTGTGGTCACACTCGTAATCAAGATGAACGAATGCCCTCTCAACTTCTGGAAGTTCTTCGATCTTGATTTGCAATGATTCTCCAATTGCATGTGCTTCGATCAATGGCAAATCCTCCGGAAGCTCTATGTCAACCTGTCATTGATTCAAACCATGGCATGGCATACAAGCATAACGTACATAACCATAAAACATGTTTCTAGGCAGCAGTACTGCCCTTGTAAATTTTTAAACTTGAGTGGATATTTCATAATATGTTCAAACTTTTGGGGTGTCTACCTAATTATCCATAACAAAAACATTAAGCAAGAGTTCTTAAACCAGCTTATGGATCATAATAAGCAGTGATTGCTGAATAGGATATTCTTGATAATATATTTTACATGATGCATGAATGATTTATGCTTCACAGCTAGTGGAGTAGTTGGAATAAACATACCTCAACAAAGTAAAGGACGCCAAAGGTGTAAGCGCGGACTGTATCAACACGCTTGATTTTAGGATCGTGACGTAGAACAAGATAAGTGAGTTTCTGAAGTACTTCGGGAGGAGCTGATTGTCCGACCAGTGAAACTGCGAATAGATGAAAACAAGTAGAATTCAAGCAAGGACGTCAAAACATAGTATTAGCACTACATATGTTCACTTTCTAGGACCACTCTTCCCAATTCATGCATCAGCTTCAGAGTAACCTAAATAAGTATGTGATACAAGATATCAGCTACGAACAATCTTTCTGCTGTTCAAATCTTGTTATATTTCTTCTGGTTCTTGCAATGATACTACATAAGCTTCCAAAAGGTTCTCAATGCACCTCGGTTTATGTTGTTATGCTAATAAAGAGTATGAAGAGGGAAACCTGCATTTTCCAGCACAGTTCCTGACCAATTCGTTATGGTATATATGGCTAAAGCTATAGCACCAGAAGGATCAATCCACCAGTAAAACTTGTCAGCAAGAACAGCAGCTACCAATCCCACCACATTAGTCACCACGTCAAAATAATGGTCCTGATTACTCACAGTTAATACAATAGGTGAGTAATTGGAAAACTAGAAATAAGGTTAGCAGCAATGAGCAGAATATTTGAAACTTGAAAAAGAAAATAAAACCTTTGCATAGGCACGAACAATCTTGTTTCCAGAGCTTCTGCAGTAAAACCAAAGAACAAGTTTTACCCCTGTTGCTGTGAGCATAATTACGTACAGCCAGAACAGTTGATTTGCTCCCATCTTCTCTGAAGGTTCAGCTTTAATCAGTTGTTCTACAGCCTGTATTAGCACCTGAAATCCTGAGAAGAACTCAATACTTCAGCATGCCACCGTAGAACAAGTTCTTAATATGTCCCAGTAAAAGAACTTGATCATAGATACTGTCTCCAGAAACTTCTTCTAGGACAGGTCCTTTACACCTTCTCAGTTAATTAAATTACAAATTCTGCTTTCATTTCTTTCCATTTAACCTCTAAGTGAATAATAATAAAGTCAATATTAGCATGTAATTTGCACAGCCACTCTGATGAACATGATTGACGGCTCTCAAGTATAGGACACAAGAATTATGTTATGTATGTGTTTAAACAGATATATACCAACTACTGAGAGTATAAACATCCCAAAAATTAAAGATCAGAACTGAAACAAGGGAACAGACCAAACATACCGAGAGTTGCCATTACGGCAGCAAAGATGATGATGCCTACTGGTTGCATTCTCAATTTCCCAATAGGATATTGATAAATGTTTATGGTTTTCATTGACAAGTGGGTAAACCATAGTATTCCACCGGCCATAAGATCGAGTAAAGAATCCAGCGTCGAAGCTGCAATGGCCAACGAGCCGCTTTGTATCGTAGCGTAAATCTGAAAAGGAAATTCAGAGTAGTTGATTCATTGACATAGCCAACCACAAATTTTTTCAGCATAAAGGAGGAGAAGTGGCAGAAAAAAGTAAAATCCAAGTCCAAGTCCAAGTCCATGTCCATGTAGAGAGACCTTAAATGCAAGGAGGAAGATGTTAGCCCAATTGGAAATGTTCATAGCTCTTTCATGTTGTGCCTGTTCTTGATGATCTAGGTCTTGGTCAATGAGATTGGGTGAACCAAGTGAATCAACTTCCTCAAAGGACCTCAAGGTGGCAAATTGTCGTTGGTAATACTCTTTCTCACCTAAGACATACGAGATCAAAAATTTATGTATATATATATATGCGTATGTGATGAGGAAACTGTGTGTCATGAAGCTTGACATAGAAATGAGGGAATGGATGTAATAATGATAAAGAGTGAAAGTGAAGAGTTGATGAAGATGAGAGATGGAAGAAAGTTGTGTGATTACTGATCCCTTTAACTAGATCAAATAGCTTATATTATGAGTAGTTTGTGAAAGACCAAATGATGTAACATAAAAATTCATACAAACACCCAGAATGAAAAGAGTACAAGTTTTACCTGCAGCTAAGCCAGTTGTCTTAGAAAAATCAAGATGAGAAGAGGCCTCAGGATCAAGACCTGTCTTGACTTTGTCAGGCAACTTAGACAAGAAATCACATTTCAGAGCATTGACAGAATTCCTAGTACTACGTGTTTGGTTTTTGAGATTTGTTTGCAACAATGGGGTTCTTGACCCCTCATCATCCATTGCTCAGTAGCAGTAGTAGTAGTATCCACCCGGCCCAGAAACACAAAGAAAATTAAAAGAAGAAAGAAATACTGCTACCAACTTGTTTTTCCTTGCCGTTTCTAATTTGAGATTTGGTTTGTAGTTTGTCCTTGGGATCAGATGTTATCATCACACATGGAATTGGAACACGGGACATGTGTGTAATAAATGTTATCTGCCAGGACGGATCACATCATCTCAGACCAGAAAAGAAAAAGGGAAGATTCAGAAAAGATGTATGTATTCAGATGATGATGAAGATGAAAAATAAGCAAGGAAATTAAAAGATCAATTCTTAATTATTATAGTGTTGTTGATGTGTTTTTGGGTGGGTAGTAAATAAAAATTAGGTGAATTAATGAAGAGTTGAAAATTGAAATGAAAGAAATAGAAAAGAGTATAGGAGGAAATTGCAACAGCTGTTGGTATGAGGTTGTGACATTGCATGATTTGGCTCATTGAATGCATCAATTCCCTTTTGACCGCCTCTTCTACTACATCACATCCAACTCTTTCCTTGCTTCAATCGTTGATGGGACACTTGCCTTTACCATCATTTTCCTATGTATACACTAATTATGCAGTTGTTGTTATAATAAGACTACTGTCTTTGTCTAATATAAATAAAGTTGAAATTCATGATGTTGAAGTAACGATGAGCAGCTGCTAATAATTTTACTAAAAATAAATTCATGCACACGACACAAGCGAGCATGTCTGTCTCCCTCCCTCCCTGCCTCATGCTCAACTCATCAACACACACATATATATATATATATATATATATATTTGTGACGACTTAGTTTTAGCCAAAAATAGCTGTCTGTTTGTTTTCAAAGTTGAATGAAGAAGATGCATGTATCCTTAATTAAGATATCATAAATCATTATATATATATATATATAGACGTCAGTGATGGGCGTCCGTAGAATTAAAAGTTACAAATGAAATGAAAACAGAAGCAGACAAATAATTAATAATTAGGTGAAGCAGATGGAAGGTGTATATATATATAGAGTGCAGTTGTAATTAAATTAAGGTAGCTACACATAGATTTGGACATATAACAAACAATTGATAGACGACTCTCTACCACACACACATTTACTTGTGCTAGCTACAAAATGTTAAACATCATCATCATGGCCTGCCTGATTGCTCACGTGTCGGGCCACCCATTTGGCAAGTAAACAAGAGAGATGAAGATTCAAAAGGTCGTCTGCAGGAAATCAAGAAATTAATCATCTCTATCATCAACATATTATCATCATATCTTTTTCCCGTTCCATTATTATTTCTACCTACCTCTTTAATATACGTACGTAGATTACTATTGGAGCATATATATATATATATATATATATCTTCATCAAGTAATAAATATTAATAGGAGATTCTGCTGCTGCTGCTGCTGCATTTACACTTACTTTATTGGTGTCTGAATAGGTAGCTCTACCGGCAACTAATGTAACATTGATTGACTACCCTGAAATTTGTGAAGCGGACACGCCCACGCCCACGCCCATGTGCCAACCCCACAATCCTGGTAAAATACAAACACCCATTCAATATATGGGGTTATTTGTACTTTATCCCCAATCTTTTCTTTTTACATTTTTCCTCTCAGTCTCAACCTTTTGATTTTGTTATACTTTGCATTTTACGGAAAATAATGACGAAATTTGTTCATATGTGTGCATGCGTTTGAGGGTGATTTTATTATATACAATTACAGATTCATCGACAAAAATAAAGAAAAATTCAATACATAATTTGCAAATAAACAACTTCATATTACAAGGCAAAATAAAACAAAAAAATCATGAACTTTCTGTGATATTAGGTGTGTGAAACCTCTCAATAGAACCAAAAAAATTTAAACTTCAATTCACAAACAAAAAATTTCAACACCACCACAAAATCAACACAACAATACAAAGATTGAAAAAAAATCCAAATGAGAAAATATCACTGACCCAAATGGAAAAATTTAACTTCAACAATTCAAATGAAAAAATCACGAAACAATGCAACTTCACAATAAAACAAAATACACTACTATTGTATAAAAAGAGAGAAAATCAAACCCAAAAGAGATAGGAAAAAAAAATCATGTGTATTTTTGTGGGTGCCACCATCAAGCGTATATTTGTATTTTAGTCTGTGCCAACATTACATTTGACTTGCATTGTGAAGTGATTTATCTGTAGATAAGGTATTAAATTTTTGAAAATTTCCTTTGTTTTTCTCCATTTTTCAGAACTTTTCTTCATATTTTTTCTATTTTTTTAATTTTTTTTTTTTTTGTAAAAAGGTTTGGTAGCAAAGTGCAAATGATTCCATATGTTGGGAGTTATCAACATTCCTTTATAATTTTATCAAATCCAAAAATGCCCTTAGACTCGTGTACACGCGTGAACAAAATATTCCATCATTATTCTCAAAAAATATAAAATGCAATAAAACAAAAAATTGGGGAGAAAAATGTAAAAAAAGAAATTGAAACAAATAACCCCGTATGTTAGGAATGGCTGCATTTTACCCTTTTCTTTTAATTGTTACTTTAGTGTCAGTCTTTCTGGACAGGATAAGATTTTTGCCACACTGGAGTATGCTGTGTTTTTGCTGCTTGGACAAGAACCAAGATCATGAACCAAATATTGCTCAAAACCGGACTAAAAGGCATTCTCAACGTGTTTATACAAATCCAAATCCTAGAAAAGAATAGGCCAAAACGAGAACAGTAATGCCGCCTTCTGCTGTTCTACCATGTTTTCCTTTCTCCTAAAGTAAAGCAACACCACCCAATTACTAAATGAAAGTTACTGAATTTACTCCAACATACACACTACACACTTACACACTACACACTTAGCCCCAGAATTTGTCGAGTTCTACGCACAAGTACATGAAAGCTGAAGCACTTAACATTGGGCTAGACACAAGTACCCTTTATTTGATCTCCCATTATATACAATTACACATTCGTCGAGAAAAGTTGTATTTCCTGGCAATATAGTATCCAAGATGACTGGAGCAACACGTCAAACCATGCGGCTCAGCACAGAAATAATAACGTTCCGACTGCTAGAGAGGTATGAAGAATTCCTACATGTTCATCATAAGATAACTCAAACTGAACTGAAGCCATCCACTACATGCGCCACATTCAGATCCACCTCTGGAAATTTAAGTTTGCAGCAGCTTCAAAATTTAGAAACAAAAAACATATAAATAAAAGAATTTCAGAAGAGGATCTGACTTATATAACAGCAGTCTAACTAGGCTCTAAGCTACATGGCATCTCTCCCGTAATCCCCAAGTGGATCACACAAGTATTATGAAGTCAAAAAGATATAAAAGATCTCTTCTCATTGTGAAAGCTTAATAATAATCAGAATTTGATGGAAAATATATAAATCTCCAAGATAACATAGCACTAGTTTTGACAAATTAATCCCAAGCACTGGTCGCTGCAGGACCATACCCTCCACTATAACCTCCATAACCACCACCGCTGCCACCACCATAATAATCATTGCCACTCCCACTCCTATTAAAAGAAGAATCTCTCCTAAAGTCACGAGCACCAAAACGTCCACCACCACGCCGACTTTTACCTCCATATGAAGCTCGACTTGCAAACCGAGTCAACCAATCAGGTACTTCCTGGTTTGCTTCCTTCATCAAATCAGCAAGCGGCTTTGCCAAAGACATGTTATTCTCATTAAAAAATGCTGTAGCCAATCCTGTCTTGCCAGCACGACCAGTACGTCCTATCCGGTGAACATAATCATCAATGTCATTTGGGAGGTCAAAGTTTATTACATGAGCAACATGTGGAATATCAAGACCACGGGCTGCCACATCTGTTGCCACTAATATAGGTGTGTTCCCGCTCTTAAAGGATCTTAATGCAAGCTCTCTTTCCTGGAACCAGAAACCAATCAAGATGGAATAAATCAATGGATTTAGAATACAGCTGTATTGTCGATTGCATTAACTCCTTACCTGTTGTGTCCTATCCCCATGGATAGTAGTAGCAGGAAAACCATTCAGACACAACCAATGTTCCAATGAGTCAGCTCCCTTCTTCGTTTCCACAAATACTAAAGTAAGAGCTTGCTGCACAAATCAGCAAAGTCAGGAGAAAAGTATTCTAGACATCCATACAGAAAAAATATAAATTGAGGAGAGGCATATAATGAAAATGGGGACCCCCAGAGACCTATATTCCAATTGATGTTACTGAAGAGAAGCTGCTAATTGAAGGGCGACGTTAGAGAAATTCCACATGGTAGAATAATTACAAAGCCAACTTACCACACGTCTGACACAGGACATTTCAACAGCGAGCATCCAATTTCCATGTTTACTTTATATAATTATCAAGCTAGCTAGCAGGTCTTCTGATATTTTCCACAACATGCTAGGTGAATTAGTGATACCAATTACAGACATTTCATAATTCGATTGAACCATAAACAACTAAAACAAATAATGTTAATAAACTAAAATATTAACACTTCCTTATCAAAAGGATCTAATAACTTAACCTACATTAGACAAGGCCATAATTTAATCATATACTGAATAATAAGAACAAAAATATCACAAAAGAAAAAAGTATGCATGTTCACAAGAAATTGGATTACCTTTCCTTGAACTCCATTTGCTCTCTGAGCATGAAGAAGATCCATCAAATGGCTCCTCTTATCACTCTCATGAACAAATTCAATTCTTTGAACAATCAAGTCTGTACTAGAACCAACCCTTCCAACTGCCAAAAAAATGTAATTTGAAAGAAAATCGGAAGCCAGCCGCTGCATGTCAAAATTAGAAATTTCAGAAGATTGCTTGGTAAAATATTTAGCTATCTTCACAAGACTAAACTAACATCAACCAGCAAGCCAAAATTTTTTAAAAAATCCTCACAGGTCAGTAATGCCATCAAGTATTAGAAAAGCTGCCGGCTAAAGCTGCCAGCCGCAGACAACACCACAAATTGCATCATCATGTCATTTAATTTGATGAAAACTCTAGATGTGGATTTTTCAACTAGATAAAATTCCCTAATTACTTTAATAGAAATCCAATAGGGGACAAAAGCAGGTAATGGTGAAGGAAATCAGAAAAGATCTACAACAAAGACCTGGATCTCTTTTGGAAAGGTGGCACTGAACAGCATTGTCTGTCTTTCACCACGAGGAGGCATATCCATTTGTTCCACTATCTTTCTGATTTGAGGCTCAAATCCCATATCCAGCATTCTGTCTGCCTCATCCAGAGCCAAGTATCTTATCATTTGTAATGAAACTTTGGCCCTCTCAAGCAAATCAACCAATCTTCCAGGAGTGGCCACCAGAATATCAACTCCTCTCTCAAGTTCACGGAGCTGTACACAAATAAATGATATTTAACCACACCTACAAGTAGAAACGATACTTTTGCCAATACTTCAGGGCAGGCTGTACATGTTATAGAGCCACCTATCATGAAAAGAATTACTGGTTGCATTCTAATAAGACAAGAACAAGTCACCAGAAAAATACTAATTTACCCATGGAAAAAGGCCATTAAACAAAAAAATGTGGAGGGGAGGGGAAAAAAAGAGGGATCTGTCTAACTGTATAATTGACAGTCTCAAATCTCTGCAAAGAATCATTACTCATATTAACGGCTACAGCACCAGAAAACACATCTCCGCCAGCTAACTTCCTGTTACCTGTTTCTTGCTTCAAGTCCATATAATCCAACATGATAGCAAGACAAGAGAAAAAAAGAAGTACATCCATAAGATCACAAAGCCGAAAGCAAGACAGAAGAGGCATCAATATTATTGAGTTTTTGGACTCCACTGAAACACTGAAGAGTGTAGATAAAAAGGTGGACTTAAACAAATAAACAGTGATTTTGGCGATCAACAAACACTATATTCTAGAGCTCTGTCTCAACTTTCTCCATCCAGAGCTGGCAAGATTTATCCTACTTTTTAAATGTTTTCATTTTTATTACTTTCTAAAGGTATGTATAGACATATATGATTAGTACTACATCAAATGAATACACTCATACAAGTATAACACATATAATACTTTCTTATCAATATTAGATTTTTTTAATTTCGTGCAATTACAATAAAAATAATAATACCAGAATATTTTATAAATTATGTACTATATATCTAAAACAAACTCAATTAATACAACTTATCCAACACTTTTTTGAAAAATATATATTATTTAACATAATATATACAATTTTCATTTGTCTGTGTTAATTCAATGTTTTGTTCATTCTTTTACTTCTATGAATTATCTTAATGGTTTCTATTTGCAAATGCTACCTTTTTATAATTCAGTACAAAAAAACTTTTGGGAAATCAAATTGAAAAAAAAATGATATATTCTTAAAAATACTAATAGGTTTTCATATTTTTAAATATATTCACCAAGATATGTATGTGTTTAATTAATTATAGTATATTCCTTGTAAATTTTGCTAAATTTGGTAACACCCACAAATTAGTACTAAAGAAAATGATAATTACAATCACACTAATAATTAAAACATTGTATATAATTTCATACTTGTAATGTAGTATGTTGCATGTGTATATAAACTAGATGAACTAATTGCTTGGTTTATAAGATTCTCTTACGTTACCCAATAAATATGAGATATTTAGATTGCTACTATTTTTATCATAAGTTCTATTCTGAAAATTATTCGCATTTTATTTCTAAATTAATCTTTTTAATATATATTTATATACAATATTGTAAAATTGACATTTTGCAAGAATTACTGCAGAACTATGAAATTTATTTATTTATTATTTCATAAATAATAATTGTACCAGGTTATATAATTTCGAGTAAATGATCATTCTAAATCTTTACCAAGCATGTCATTAACTGATAATTACAAAGTTGAAGTTAAATGAACACACTCATGCTTCGCAACTTTATAATTTTTTGAATAATTAATAAAGAATATTTATCATCTCGTTAGTTCCAACATAAAATTAAGAATCTCTATTTTATAATAAAATCAAAATGATGTATTCCTTAGACAAACTAATTTGTTTATATTTTTCTTTGTGAATGAGGCCGCACTCGAGATCGAGCCTTAAGTTTTCTTGAACTAAACTCGTTTGCGCTCCTATAATCAATTAAATAATTAGGATGAACAAAAAATACTATTTTGAACATTAGCAATCCATGCATATCCCAATGCGCATGGACCAATAAAAAAAGAAAAAATAAGTTATAAACATGATAACACTGACAAATTTAACAAGATTTTAACAAGAATTTTACAAATAAAATTGTAAAATAATTCCAGCAATTATCACAAGTATTGGACAAATAATAAACAGATACAGTTAAACAAACCTGACACTGGTTGTTACTCGATATGCATTCACAAGACCGTTAATAGTGTGTGTGTTTGTGTGTGTGCTTGTGTCTGTTTGTGTTTGTGTTTAGTGGCATGCAAATTGTTTAGATTCTTCATTTTTCATGCTTACAGTTATCTTATTTCGAAGTATAATGATACATTGGAATGTCAAAGGGTGTTGCTCGTATACAGAGACAAAAGATGATCGCTTTGGATAGCTGCAAGTTGTTAGTTATTGATGAATACATTAAGTTATTGCATTAACCAAGAATTTTCCATCACCTGTCAAAATCAAGTTATGCATCAAATATTGTATGCCACAAAGTATATACGGACATCCAAAAACATAACAAAGGAATAACCTGCTGATTTATTGGCGCTCCTCCATAAGCAACAACCACTCTGACACCAGTTTGATAGGAAAATTTTCTAGCTTCCTCGTGTATCTGCAGGTGAAACGAATCAAGGAAATGACAACTTCTGCGAAGTTTCAGGCACCACATGACAATTAACTTGAACAATGTGAAACTAATGTTCAAATAACAGGCTCACCTGCATTGAGAGTTCTCTTGTTGGTGAAAGAATAAGAGCAAGTGGAAAAACAGTGCGAACTCCACGTGGTCTTTGTGGAATATGTCCCCTCATAATTCCACTAATAATCGGAAAGCAAAAGGCGGCAGTCTTGCCCGATCCAGTCTGAGCACAAGCCATTAAATCTCGTCCTGCTAGCGAAATGGGTATTGCATGTCGCTGAACAGGAGTCGGCTTCACATACTTGCATCTTCGAATATTCAGATTAAGTGCATCACCCAAGTCTATCTCTGCAAATGTATTCACTGGTGGTGGCACATTATCCCCACTCGTCTCCACAGGAATATCCTCATAAGCATCAAAGTTAATACCCGTATTCTCCTGCTCATTAAACGCATGCTCTGTGTCTGCATCCACATCATCGTTACCAAAAGGGTTGACCTCCCGCTCCCTACCACCCCAACCACTCCTCCCACCCCAACCACCGCTGCCACGACCTCCACTGCCATATCCCTGACGTCCGTAATCAGACCTAGAACCAGCCCATTGGGATCCACTTGTGGGCCCATTATACCTAGACCTATCATTACCTGATGGTGGGCCACTAAGTGACGGAGCAGGTGACTCCGATGCAGGAGTTTTGTTCCTAAGGTGTGGTGGAACATACGCTGGCTTGGTGGGAGCTGACTTTTGTTCTTTTCCACCACTAGTGCCGGCATTATCAGAAGATCCAGTAGCTACATTGTCAACAGCATCTGCCCATGATGTCCTCATTTTGGAAAACACTATAGAAAACGTATTCCTGATAACTGAATCACCAATTTCCAAAACTTATTGAAGTTTGATCCAAATATATCACAATTCAAAACCCTGAAAAAAAAAAGGCCGAATATATAACAGTCAAATCTCGCATCCTTATGAACCTAAGGGATCAACCAATCTGAAAAGCCAATTCTATTTGAATTCTTCAACGAAGAAAAATAAGGGGCAACTATAGGAATCAACAAATAACAAACAGCAGGGCAATCAAAAATCTCGGAGTGGACCATGGACCAAGCGCGGAAGCATTTAAATAGTCACAAAGTACTAAACGGACAAGAAAGAAAAAAAAATACACAAGGGCTTCATCTCCCGCTCTCTCAGACACGCAAGAAAGCAAAGAGATCAACCTCAAACCCTCGCATTCGGCAATGTGAATTGCGTGTTTACAATACATTCAATAGTATATAAAGCTTATGTATGTGTAAAGATACATGCAAAAATATTCAAGTGGGTGTGAGCGTAGAGAAAGTTGGGAGAGAAACCTGAGAGAGATGAGCAAAAGCTTGGAGGATTTGTAGAAGAAGAATTTTGAAAACCCTAGACAGGGAGAGAGAGAGAGAGAGAGAGAAGAGGAAATATAGGAGTTAATGAAATAATCGGACACTAAAGCGAAGTAATCGGATTTAACCATTTTCTTAGATTTTATGCAAATATAAATATAAATATATGTGTGTGTGTGTGTGTGTTTACACGTTTCTTTATTTCTTTCTCTTGTCAACCCTTTTCCACTTGATTTCACTAACAATGCCAAAACAAATAAAAGAACACCTCTAAATAGTAAATACATGTACTATAATATTCACATTAACAATTATATATAGGCTACCAAATCCCATTACTGCTTTTAACTTATTATTTGGATGGTATGTAAATAATTGGGATTATATAATTTCTCAAATACTTTTTTTTAGTAGCTGATAATTATACCGTCCTCTCTTAAATTTTAGTATAATTATATGTAAAACTTTTATAATTCAAAGATTTAATAATCTTAATATTTGTTTTAGTCTAATAAATAGATTTATTGATTAATAATTGTTTTAACAGTTGGGATTGGATGAACATTTTATTAAAAGTTGGAGATATGAAAAAATCATGATATAGAATAAATCATTTTGCAATCTTAAGAAAATAAAAATGACATTTAATTTGATAATTAGAGGGTGATTAAAAGTATAGGAGTTGGGAGGTGGAAGGAGTTGTTGTTAGTTAAATTATCCAACAACATCACACGTTTATGTCCAATCCAACCACACAGTCACACACACACACAACTCTACCATATCATCAAAATAGTATTCAAGTAAAAGCAGGGAGGTGATGGCATTTGTTCTTTTATGAATTGGAGTTATCATAGGAATAAGGACACATTCTTGATATATTTATGCTGTGAATTATGTCTAAATTTCTCAACTTATCAATGCTTTCATTCTCATCCCAGGGGTTGTCCACTTCCACTTGTTCTTGTCCGTCCCTTGTGCACTGCTCTCCTCTCCTCTCCGTGCCTGCCTGCACTGCACCTATAATATTTACTCCACTACACTAAACTAGATTCTCCACACACTCCTTAATAATTAACTGAATCAAAATATATTTCCTCAAAAAAATAAAAAACAGAATCTATATATAATAAAAAAATTAGACACCTCTTCCCTCTCTCTCTCTGTTTGTCTCTCTCTCTCTGTTTGTCTCTCTCTCTCTCTGTTTGTTTGTTTTTGAGAGAGTAGATTTGGTCCAAGTCCAGTCCACCACCACCACAACCACATAAATTTGCAGCTGTTTGGGTTTTCGACTTGGAAAAGTCTTCAGCTCGTGCTCCTCCACCCTCAGCCTGACCCTCCCTCTTTCCAGGAGGTGAGCGGCATAATTTTCAGGCCAAAGAAAGAAGCTCACCCGCAACCGCAAAGAGATTGAGAAAGCAGAACAATACAAGAGTATTTCTATATAAACATTAATTTACTAAACAAAATGGTAACCCCGACAAGTTTTCTATGTGGAATAGCATTCTGGATCCTGATTTCTTCCAAATTCAATCTCACTCAGAAGCTCAGATCTCTTACACAGCCATGGGTTTCTCACTCTGTCATTTCTGGCACCCCCATTATTCTCAAGATCCAGGTTTCTCTATTCCTCAACATCAATACCCTTAAACATTACATTTTTCTTTTTCATCTTTGACCTCTTTTTTCGTGTTTTGCATGCAGAAATACCAGCACAGACATTTGGATGCCTTTTTCTCTTTGTTGTCTTGTGTTGTTTCTGTGCCTTTCTACACTGCTTTTCTTCCCTTGCTTTTCTGGGTATGTTCTCTATCACATTCACACCCTAATTAATATATGTATCTACATTTTGTGTTGGTATGCCGGTCTTTTTGCATTCTGAAATCATTAAGAGTTTGAACAAAATTGTAATGTATACCCATTCTTTTTTCTTTTGATTGATTGTCTTTTGTTGTGTGGGTAGACTGGGCATTGCAAATTGGCTAGGCAAATGACCCTCTTGATGGCCTTTTGTGATTATACAGGAAACTGTATTAAGGTGGCTTTTCTTTCTCTAATCTCTATTGTTTAACATATTTTATGACTATTTTTGCAAATACAGTGATGCTCTGTAATTCTGCCACATTTTCACTGCTTTCTTTTCATCCCGTTTATGGATATGGCTCACAGGATGTGGTCTCAGCACCTAGACCTTGTTGTCCACCTGTCAGGAGAGTTACAGCCACCAAAGATGAAGAGGACAATGCCATGGAATATGGATTACCTTCCTCACACACTCTTAATACAGTTTGCTTATCAGGGTACGAACATTTTCTTGAATTTTATCTCCTTTATTTTTTTTCTTCTGAGGTGACTTATAAGAGACAACAAATTCAGGATCCCCTGTACTGATGCTAGTGAAGATATATGCTCATTGCTCAGTACTTGGTTTTATCTGGAAGGTTGATTTTGTATATTGTGCTACTATAGTGCATGGTTGCTACATGTTTTGCATAATAATTCTGTCTTCTTTCTAAACTTAAGGAGCCTTTTTGGGAAATCCAGGTACTTGTTACACTACATTCTGGCCTATACTGGAAATCATGATGCCTTTGCACAGATAATAGGTATCACCACGGTCAGTTTGGTTGTCGGTCTCATTGGATTGGGTAAGTTTAATTTATTGCATTATATTTCTAATCATTTCTTACTTCTGAAAATACTTTTTGCTTTCCTCGAGTATACTCTTCTGATATATTGTTGTACTTTTAGGAAGGATATACCTTGGAATGCACAGCTTGATAGACATTATCGGTGGTTTGGCTTTGGGATTAGGCATCCTGACAATATGGCTCTATGTCTCCGAATACATAGATAATTTCATAGTTTCTGGTCAGAATGGTAATATGTCCCCCCTTCAGCATCGCATATCTGTTCTACCTTCCTTTGTTCATCATCTATCTTGCTTAGACCTGCTGTATTATCTGTTTGTTAAGCTTGGTGTCAATATTCGGAGAAGCTATAAGAGTAGTTATGAATTATAATGCAAATCCGCCACTTCTGAACTTCATGAAATAGCATAAAGGTCTAACTGAAAGAAAAGGTCAAACTTCCTCGAACTTTCTGTTGAGCGTATGAAAATTTGAGATAATACGACCATCCCTAGATGCTCACTGTAAATTTACTACTGTATGATCCATATCTAAATAGTATGCTCTTCTGCTGTTGGTTCAAGATCTTTAAAGTTCAAGGTGTTTTTTGTCTGCAGTTATATCATTCTGGGCTGCCCTATGCTTCTTGTTACTCTTTGCTTACCCAAAACCTGAACTTCCGACACCAAGTTTTGAATATCACACAGCTTTCAATGGTGTTGCCTTGGGAATCGTAAGTGAAGATCTTCCTACTCTTTCTTATGAGCTTATTTTCAATATATACTTGCTCTGGCAACGTGACCTGTGAGCCTGACATTTGCCTTTCGTACAATTTAATTTGCATTAACATGAAGATTAATGTCTGCATGACCATACTGCCAAACTTTTCTGTTTTCCCTAATTTCATTTTGGTGGAAACAGCTATACATTATGATGACAATATAAAAATTTGTTGGTGTTCAATTAACAATTCATGGGACTGAAACTTTCATTTAGACACTGCCTGCTTTTAGCTAGTTTTATTGCTCGTATCTCAACATATTGACGAAAATCATATCATCCAGGTGATTGGGATCCACCAAACGTTTCAGCAGTTTCACCATGAAGATGTTGCACGCATATTTTCTCCTGATCTTACAATTCCTGCATTTGTGGGTAGACTACTACTGGGGATCCCAACAATACTGGTGGTGAAGTTTTGTACCAAGGCTCTCGCCAAATGGATTCTTCCCATTCTTGCAAATACTTTGGGAATCCCAATAAGGTCAACGAGCTATATACCTGCTCTGAAGGGCATGGCTGCTGACAAGAAGTCGGATGAAATAAAGCAATCAGGTTACGTACAGAAACTCTTCTTTTTCTCCAAGCAGACGTCATTCAACATTGATACTGGCATAAGGCTCCTTCAATATACTGGGCTTGCATGGTCTGTTGTTGACCTCGTCCCTTCTGTCTTTTCTCACCTAGGCTTGTGATTGTTCTTTAGTTATAGAAGTATTGTATTTTCTACTGACTCTGCTAGCTGGTCTTTAGATGCTTATTGTATAGTGACGTCTCAAATCTTTTGTATAATATATATATGAGGTTATAGTGTTTTTAGAGTCCAGTTATTGATTCTATGCATTTATATAAATTTGTTTTTCCTTTTCACTTATATATAGATAGATAGTTCCCATGGATTAAGTAAATTAATGATGGATTGTGGGAAGAACTCACGAAAATAGGCCACGAATCTTGGCATCTCCTTAGAAGGCAGAGAAACCAAGGCGTTAACTACACCTTCAGCATCAGCAAAAATCCAACAAAATATCCTTCCTATGGCTCACCAGTCACCACGGGGCCGCTGTGCACAGGCTTGCCCCATGGGAACACCACTTCATCAAACCTCAATCTGAGCCATGAGCTCACCATATACTCCCCACAAGGCAGCCCTTTGTTTATCTCCAACCAGTCAGTCTATCACAGATCTCAATATATTTTTTTTAAAAAAAAAATTATCTAGTGGCCGCCCCGCACCCCTCCGCGGCCACCCCTCTGCCCATAGAAGGGGCGACGCTATCCCCCAACAGAGGGGTGTGAATGATGTCGCCTGCTGAGCATAGCTGGGCGACGACAATGCACAATTAGGGACAATAACAGCAATTAAGCCGTAGTGAAAAATTGACAGTTTTTCATGAAATTGGAAAAACACATGCATAGGAATTGAAGAGCAGGCCGCCGCCAGCGTGGAATCCTGGAGCAACAAATTACAACACGAGGCACATGCATGAAATTGCTACACATGAGAAAGCATTGCCACAATCATTATTATTCTCAACCATACCATACTACAAACACACACACACACACAGAGTTCTCATAGATTAAGCTAATTAATGATGGATTGTGGGAAGAACTCGCGAAATAGTGCCACAAATCTTTCCATCTCCTTAGCTGGCAGAGAAACCAAGGCGTTAACTCCATCAACACCGGGAAAGATCCAGCAAATATCTTTCCTGTGGCTCACCACTGGCCCACTGTACACAGGCTTGCCCCATGGATACACCACCTCACCAAACCTCAATCTCAGCCATGAGCTCACCATGTACTCCCCACAAGGCAGCCCTTTGTTTATCTCCAACCAGTCTATCACAGATTTTGAATACTCATCACTCACCCTTTTTGGCGCTTCTGACACCATCTCCACCAGCTTCGAAAATGGCCATTTTTCAATATCTTCGCATGTTGCCGACGAATATGCAACTAGTACTGCGTTGCCGCTGTATGAATCTGGCAATGGTGGATTCAGCCTTGACCTTAAGTCCACAACATTAAGCAGAGTGGAAACTCTATCTTTATTGTATTCAGCATCATTTGACAAAGCTTTGCACCGCCATATGAGCGCTGCCACCACGTTAAAGCTGGTGATCTTGGTGGTGCTATAACTAATATTCTCCTTTGCTTTGCCCTTTAAATAATTGATAGCTTTCGAAGTTAGGCTGAAAGTTGTATAATCCAATTCCTCCCTTTTGCAGTCGAACACTGGTGGCCCCACAACTTCAGGGAGATCGGGTTTGAAAAACTCGGGGTGCGGGAACTCCACATGGGGCGGAGATCTGGCGGCTAGGAGGTGGCGGTTGTTGCATGGGATGACCGCCAAGGGCTTGTCGTCGAAGGCTTGGGTGGCTAGATTTTCAATGAAGATTTGGGCGCTTGCGCCGTCCAACAATACATGATTTGTCGACATGCCGATGCAGAAACCCCCACACTTGAATGATGTTACCTACGAACCACAAATTAACAAAATATATATTACTTATAGTACGATCGAAGACTGTTCTCCTGAAATTATATATACACGGTAGAACTCAAGCTTTATAACATGTTATGTTATGTCTAAGGTTTCAGTAAACAATAGAATTTTGGCTGGGCCATCTACAATTTGGTTAAGAAGTAGTTTGTTTAACCTGAAAAACACATAGTGGCTGCTCAACCTCTGGTCCCAAATTATCCAAGGTTTGGACCGCAAGCTGCCGGAATCCGAGGTTGGGATAAACAAAGTCACCCAAGTCATCAAGTGAATAATCCGAAGAAGCCACCACAAAACCAGCTCCTGCGGAGTTACAGTCGATCTCAAGGCGGCCCAATTGCTGGTTCAGTTTGAATCTTCCAGCCATGAAATGATAGTGCACCTGCAGAACTCTTTGTAGTGCCATTTTGAGCCTTTTGGGCACAATTTGGGGAGGAAAATCAGGGTTGGCTTTGAAGAAATGGACAGTGGGAATATTGTAGTTGAGGATTTGGTCTATGTTAGACAGGAAGATGGATTTGTTCGGATCATCATCATCAGTTTGTTTTGATGGAGAAACAAGGATGGATTCTTGAAATGTGATCTTAAGATCTTGCATGGGTGGAATGGGCAAGATGAATGCCATATTGTGAATTTCTTTTGTGATGAATTATAGTTAGTCTCATATATACAGCGCGTTGAAGCTGCCTTGAGAAGAAATTAATTAATTAATTTACATGCATTTGTTTAACACGCGTGTGAAATTATGACTTTTTTGCAACTTATAATATTATAGGTGTAGGAGTGGGGAGAATGCCAGCACTACTTTGGCGTAGTCAACTATCTAACTACCATTAATTAATTAGGCATTAGGACCTTAAAAAAGTTCGTATACACCCCATAATTATATATATTAACATTGGATTATTAATTTTAAATGGTAGGGTGGGGACATTCATGCTTGCATCTGAAAATAAGTTACTTTTGTGGAACCAAGTTGTTGGGTCAAAAACTGAATTATTATCCAAATTATACTGAAAAAAGAAAAAAAAAAGTTAGTCAACCATGCGACATTATCATATTTAATTATTGATACACGTAGGTTGAATAAGAAAAATTTTAATTTAAATTGAATTTAATTGAATTTGAATCAGTTATACAGTAAGCACAATATATATACACTAATTTAAAAAAATAATTAATTATATAATAAATATATTATAATTATTTTAATTTGATAAAAAATATACAATCTTAAGTGATATCGGTAACAACCATGTACATGACATATATATATGATGTGGAGTAAGAAAAGGAAAAAGATTGAAGAAATGGGAGAAACTCCTTCTCCCTTTATCTAATTATCACATACAACTTACATAAATATATATGCACGATGATTGCATGTTCAACGCCAACACTTTGATAATTACTTGTGTGCAGATGTTTATCTCTTTCGTTTGGTTGTTTGTCTTTTGTCTCAACACCAACTCCTCCTCATCTCTATCTACATCACTCTTCCTTTCTGGATTCAATTACTGAACTGGGCTTGGGTTGTAACTTGTAATTGTATAGTGTATACTGCAGTCAACACTTAGACTATATCATAATGTTTGTTTTTAGTTTTGCTTTATTTTTGAGATGGCTCAAAGCATAATAATATTTATTTTGATTTCTTTTGGAAGTTTTGATAGTGTTTTAAAATGTTTTGAAACAATGCCTCATTTATTTTTTGTCAAATAAGTTTACACTAATTATAGGCCCTACATCTAAAAAAATTATATACATACTCATACATATATATAAATATATATATATAAGAGAAATAATTTGACAATGAACAGTAATTTTTGTCTCCTACTAAACAACATCAAACATAACATACTTATTTTGTATTATCTCCAAAAATAAATTCAAATATACAAACTATCTCTAATACATATTTATTTATCTTTATTTTTATCTCTTGATTTCCACAAAAAAAATTAAAATAAGTTAAAAATAAAATCAAACATAGTGTATATGTTTAGTTTAAGTGAGAAGAAAAAGGAAAGTAAAAGGTCGAGGGAAAGTTAAAGAGGGAGAGGGAGAAAAAGAATAATGATTTTCTATCAAATTATTTGGTATGAGAATATATCTCAAATATTTTTATTTGTTTGGTACGAAAAAAATAGATTGAAAAGAAAAAATTATATTTTATAATTTTACTGAACAACCCTTATGATTTGCATAAAAATAAGATGAGTCAAAAAGGCCTAAGCAGCCCAAAAAGAAGAAAAAAATGCAAGGCCTATGGTGTCCCGCACAGGCCCAGTTCGGAAGAAGGCTCAGACAAATGTCCCCTAGAAAATAGAAGTCCCACCAACCCAATCCGAGAGGGCCCTGATCCAAGAGGCTTAATATGTAGCACCCCCTACAACATTATACATAATTACCACTAATTATCATACACTTTCCTTATTACAACCCCTCTTATAAGATATTTTTATTTATCGATATAACATATAAACGTCACACGACATAATAGGCATATTCAAAAGATATATTTAATCTCTCCACATGTCCTCGTAAACAAAATCTCAAATGAAAATAGCACCACAACCAGCTGTACAAATTTTAAATGCAAACCAGGAAAGAGACTAGTATATTTAATATTCTCATAACCAAAAGTCTTGGCTTCAGATGTAATGCTGACCTACCTATTCACAAAAACGACACGACTCAAAATCTAATGTGACTAGTCAGTGTGATATATCTCCTGAAAAGTACATGACAAGGAGTGAGTTGTCTACTCAGTAAGTATAGCCAATCAATCTATATATATACATACATCACAATCACAAGTCAAACATAATACAATCATATCAACCAACCAATATTCGTCAAATAATATCAGCAGGTAAAAGAATAACATATGCTCTTAATCATATATCAGCTTATGTCATAATAGTGATATTTTAATTTATTTTTTTAGGGCCCTGCTTACCTAAAGTGGAGTGTATCACTCAATGGCCTTGCCAGCTGTCATCATAATCTCAATCATAATATTTGTTTTTTTTTTCTTCGATGTCACACAGCACACAACTCGTATGATATCTCATCACCAATCATATCACACAACACATAACTCGTATAATATGTCACATCATCTCCACTATCAATTACAACACACAGCTCGTCATTAATCATATCATCATAAGCCATTGCAGTATGCCCCTTCCCAATCAGGTAATCCATCTCTTATTTAAATTCACGAGAACAATATCATTAACTTTATCCTGCAATTCTATTTAATAATTATCTTCTCATCAATAAATTTCCTATTCAATTTCATTCACTAATCAATTTTATAATCACATAATCATTCATCTCACATCAATACAATACTATCACATATAACACATAATAACAATTTTACAAATATCAAGGTAACCAACAAGTAATCAACGATCAAATATATAAATAACCAATATACATTCTCCATATATATAAATATAAATCCAAGTGCATGATCAAATATATATAAGCATGAAAGCACCTCGAAGTGCGAGTGGATCGACTCGGGAACGCGCAAGCAAAAGCGGCAATAATAAAATGCATAAATTAAAATGAAAGCGTAATAAAACCATACGGAGGGATGTACCCTTGGAGTTCTCGGGTGTTCAATGTAATTAATAAAAATAAACGACAATGAAATTAACGGGGCTAATGGTTGAATGTAAAACAAGAGGTGCATAAATCATAAATCAAGAATTACCTTTGATTTGATTTATTTCGAACCTCCTTCGTCTTATCCGTTCATGCAAGGTTTCAATGTAGAAATCCTCTACAGTTGCGGCCGCACCACACCGGAACTTCGGACTCCTCAACTCAATTTGCTAGAAAAGAATTGAGGAGAAAAATAGATCAAGTGTGCACAATAGGTGGTTCGGCTGAGTGGAGTAATTGGAGAGAGGAAAATTATTTTCTTGCTTTGTTATGTATTCATTAGTTATTCCAAATAACTAACATACATATATATACCTTGTATGGATGCATTAAAATATGTCTAGGTTCATTTAACCATCCATAAGGTAATAAAATCCTTTATTCTGAATAAAGGATCACTAACATGACACCTTTTAAAAGTGAATTTGTTAGTCAATAATTTTCTTTTCTAATCATTTCCACCAACTTAATTAATGAATTTGGGCCAATTTTAATTAATTAAAATACAAGGCCCAATCAATCTTAATTAACTCCAATGTAATTAAAATTCACTTAATTAAGTCCATTATATATTTAATCCAATTAAATATATGAACCCAATAAGCATTTATTAAATAATAAGGGCAAGCCCAATATAAATTATTCTAATTAATTTATCATTGGGCTTATCCATCCAATGGATCCCTCTCATATATAAGTAATCCAATTACTTATGGAATTAATTCTCAATTAATTCCAATTAATTCCTCGTCCCTTCTCGGTGATTTATGTGTGGCTCTTGAGGTTCACATTTCAGCTAGACTTGGGCTAGTGCCCAACACTAGTATTAATTAAATTCAATTTAATTAAGAATTTTTTATCAATTCTTGATTAAGAAAGCCTGTCACCATGGTGGCCGTCTAGCAACGGTCTATGGCACTAGAGACTAGGCGAAAATCCATGTGAACTTTTAGGCTCCCGAGTCCATAAGGGTATGATCCTTCCATCTACCATTTTTCGATCTTAGTCTAGAGCATGAAATTGGGTGTCGGTTTTCATCCTGGATTAGGCGTCTATGCTTAATACTTGAGAGATTGCGTTACACCAAATTCCTGAAACTAGGAACCTCTTTTTCATATTCGACCAATGACTGTGACCACAGATTTATAGAGCGTTAACGCATCTCCAAGTGCATAGAAAATGCCTCTGTCACGTTTTGACAGGGGATGGATCCTCTTCTTGGAACTCACCGTCCTCGCTACATACTTTGAATGCACTAGACAAAGCTTATGATGACCATGTTTGAGATACGATCACCTCTCGCACAAATCTAAGATTCGCATGCACGTAACTGCCGTTATTCCTCTAGTCTGAGGACTACTCTCATAGTATCAGAGCCGGGGACTTGAGTATACCGATCAAGCCTATAAGGCTTCCATATAACGATCCCTGCATGTTAGTTCAGGCAATTCGACACCTAGTCAATCGACCTATTAAGATCGCATAGATGTCTCGCATCTGAAGCCAATGAAACACGACACTCATTAGATGAATGTGACTCTTAATACAAGTCTCCATAGGATACTTTGATGTCCATTTTCGAGGTCCTCGACTTGGAATATTCAAACCCAATCCTAAATAGTTTGGTTTCATGACCGCCATCCAATGCGCAGTCCAACTGTTGCACTGTTGTTCAAGGTGATCTGTGGGCTTTGTTGTGATGTTTGAAAAAAATGCAAACATAAATGTAATGAGCACGACAAATGAAATGCCAATAGCAATACTCATTTTATTCATTGAATAATATTACATAAAATCGAGTTATTGTCAGAATAGATTACAAGTATGCCAATCTAATTGGCTTTTAAGTCACATATTCTAACAAAGCAACCAATATATATATAATATATAAATAGGGCTTGCAATTTTGGTCCTCTATCTATAAGGGGTTGGCAATTTTGGTCCTCTAACTATGGAGTTGGCAATTTTAGTCCTATAACTTTTAAATATTCACAATTTTGGTCATTTGGCCCATTTTATGACCATTTTGCCCTTCTAGCTAAAATTAACCGTAGTCCATTACATGCTCCAAGTCATGTGCAACATGCTTTCGGTATAAATTAAGTCCTCATAAGTTCGTACTTTTTTTTTACCGCCTTGCTTCTAAGTATTCTGAGTCCTCGATTTTATGGACTTCTTCCAACCACACTACCATAACAGATGGTTCGCATGTACTTGGCTCCTTCAGCAACAAACAGCACAACCCTATTTCGTTTCCTACCTTAAGGCGTAGTTTTATTGAAGAGATATATGGAATATTACATAAATGTTATTTCCTCCATTGGAGGAGATAACTATTTAGTCTCTCAAATGATAGAGGACTTGCCTCGTTGGGAAATCCCCCATAAACTAAGAATTCAAAAATTTACAAAGATTTGGACACTCAAATATTATGTTTTGAAGAGTAGGAGAAAATTTCTGATGATCCCCATCTGCTTCATTGCTTTCTTATTTATAAGCGTCCGCGGACTTCAAACCCGAACTCCAAACTTGTTTTTTGATGACGTCACTACGTTCATCATCATCTTGTCTTTTTCGAATAACGTCATTGCGTTCATCATCACTGTATCCTTTCCAGCTATTGGTTATAATGGCTTGTCGGCCATGTGATTGCTAGCTGACTTTCCTGCTTTGCTGAGTGTTGGTCTTTGTCATTTTCTATCGACAGTCTTATTCTTGATTTTTACATTCTCCAACTTTTACTTCATTTTTTAAAAATTATTTCTTTTACCCTTGTCCTAATTTGGTTCCAGTTTCTTTTGAGTAACCCGAATTTTTATCCCGAATAGGGATTTCTCTTGTTTCTCACAGCAAGGGCATACACGATTATGCCATTGCCCAATATGCAGCATGTTGCACGTCTTCGTTCTTGTTGCTTTAGTCGCTGGTAGCTTATTTACCAAGATCAATATCCTTGTCTTTTCAAATAAGCTTTCTATGAACTTAGTACTTTTTCCCGTCATGGAGTTTAACAGGAATGATCTATCCACTTTATTTGAAAAAAATTTGAATGGATAATTGACTTTGTCCATCTTAGTGAGATAGACCCATAATCCCCAAGCTCTTCTAGTGAAGATATCGTCTTCACTAATAGTTGATACCAAGGGAACTTCTCTTAGGAAAGGTTTTAGTAATGGTAAAGAAATGTTACAAATCTAAATAAATGACCGTTCTAAATACCATTACCAAAACAGGTCTAAAAGTGTGTTCCTAAACTGCATTGATCACTCCAAATTCCATTGCTATAACCATTAAGTGTTCCTAAATAGTGGTTGACTGTTTCTAATACTATTGCTATTTCAGTTTTAAGTACGTATTCCAAACTCATAATGACCGTTCCTAATACCACAACTAAAACAATTTTATATACGTGTTTCTAAATAAGACTAGTCGTTTCTAAAATTGTTCCAATTAAAAAAATATTTTTTCTACAAATTCAATAATAGGAATTATTTTCATAGAGTGTTACAGTTTCCATCCCAAATAGGAACAGTCTTGCCTGAACCATTCCTAAAATTTTGTAACGCCATTCGTGAGCATGGATTTCCAAGCGTTCCAAAAAACTGCTCCATATAAGTTCGGTATCCTACAAACCGTTCCAAAGAAACACAAAAAAAAAAGTTCCTAAGCCCGCTTCAAATTCTAGTTTTTTTTTTTTTTTTTTTTTTTTTTGTAGCGATAGTCATCACTTCACCCCAAAGAGAAGATCTGGAATTCGCTGTCAAGTTCGGGTTTAAGGCCTCCAACAACGAAGCCGAATACGAAGCATGCATAACGGGACTCAAAGTGGCACATGAAGTGGGAGCTAGACACTTAATATCTTATTTAGATTCGTAGCTAATAGTCAAACAAGTGGAGCGCTCATACGAAGCGAAAGAAGAAAATATGATCCAATATCTACAATAGATAGCAGAATTAAAGATGGGGTTGAAAGTTTTCAAATTATCCGAATCCCAAGGGAAGAAAACGTCAAAGTTGACTGCCTCTCCAAATTCGCTAGTGCTGTAGAAGATTGTAGGACGAGGCATATTACCTCCCCAAGCCAAGAGCTCCAATTCAAATTCAAGCCATATCCTCCTCAGGAGATTGGAGGACCCATGTTATCCGATGGCTTGAAGAGGGGCACTTCTCAGACAAAAGATGGGAGGCCGCAAGACTTAGGGCTCAAGTTGCCCGCTTCCTACTACAAGGAGGGGTCCTTTACAAGAAATCTTACACACCCTCTACTCCGATGTTTGTCTCAACCAGAAGGATTGTATATTCTTAAAGAAATACACAATGGCTGCTGTGGAGTGCATGCAGGAACCTGGGTTCTCCCCAATAAAGTGTTGCAGGCGGAATACTTTTGGCTTTCCATGAAACAAGATGCGAGACAACTAGTGAGAAAAGCTAAAAACACTCTTCCCTCATACACCAACCTGTGGAGCCCCTCACAACTATGTTATCGCCATGTCTTTTCACACAATGAGGGATAGATATCGTGAGACCTTTCCCCTAGCTCCTAGGCAAAGGAACTTCCCTCTAGTAACCATTGACTTCTTTACCAAGCTGAGCTACGTTCCTGAAACATACACAACCTCAAGAAATATTATGCATGAAGAAGGGCGTCCTTCGCATTCAAAGAATCCTCCAGTAAGTCTTCTTGAAAAACTCCCTCTAAAAGTGTCTTCCTCAAGGGCATCCTCGAATAAGTCCTCCTAAAGGACTCCCTTTAAAAATGTCTCCTGAAAAACTCCCTCTAGAAATGTCTTCCTGAAAGACATCCCCCAACAAATCTTTTGGGAGACTCCCTCTAAAAGGGCTGCCTATAGACATCCAAAGTCAGATAATCATTCTCTTTTGGGGTCACCCTCTGAAAAGGTACTCTATATTAAATTTCTTGAGGCAAGACACAAAAACAACATAGGAGTAAGCCTGCTAAAATTCATGCAGACCTCCATTATCAAAGGAGCCTTTAGGAATCCCATTTTAAGCCCTCGTACGCCTCTCATTCATTTCTTTTCACGTAAGTATATTTCACGATATACATTATGGGCAGTAACCCTATGTCTAGTACTCAGGTACAACTAGGGTAAAGGAAGCATCCCCTACAATAGCTAAAAAGGACCTCCCACAAGAAGGGCAAAAGAGGCCTCCCCCAGGATAAGTCTCTCTAGTGTTGTGTCACTTTAAACAAAGCTTAAGGATTCCATCATATCAAGAAAGCAGTGCAAGCATAATGACGAACATCAAACACAAAGTGAAGAACTAAAAGCATCGTATTTCAACCCCTAGCCTAAAACCGTGGGCAGGAGTAGAGAGAAAAAGAAAGCAGTATCCAACAAAGCAAGGAAAGATAAATTATCTCATCTCTATTATGAATGGGGGTAAAAAAGAAGAGAAAGAAAATTAAAATTATTTCGACCAACATCCATGAGGAACAATTCAAACAACATCAATTTTTTTCTCCCCACAGGCGGGGTTTTCTTTCTCCTTCTCAAGGGGGGGCATCAGCAACATGCGCAGGGGTGGTAGGAGGCTCAGCATTGGCGGCCAAGGGAACTTCTTCTTCCTCTAATTTTAGGGCACCTTCACCCTGGAGATCCCCGGTATGGAATCAATTGTTGCTTTGTTAGGGGGACTCCTCACCTTTTCCTCGACCTCCCCCAATAAATTGTCTAAATCTCCTTCTGCAAAATTTTGGTCCCACTAGATAGGGTCCTTCTCACTTGCAGTCCCATGCTTTACGTGTTCAACACCTTTAGTCCCAAAATCCTATTTTTTTTAACAGAAATGGTCCTGTTCCGTTAAAAACTAATGGAAATGGCATGTGACAAGTCATGTGTTGTTAGTCAACTGGCAGCTAGCGAAAAAAACAAGAGGTAAAATATCACTTTTGGTCCCACTAGATAGGGTCCTTCTCACTTGTAGTCCCACATTTACGTGTTCAACACCTTTAGTCCCAAAATCCTATTTTTTTAACAAAAATAATCCTGTTTCGTTAACAACTAAAGAAAACGGCATGTGAGTTGTCACGTGCCGTTAGTCAATTGGCAGCTGGCGAAAAAAATAAAGACAGGCTTGTGTTCAGTTTTTGGAGGGAAAAAAAGGCGCCAAAAAATATTTTTTTGCTATTTATATATGTAGATAACCCACAAACACCACACAACATTTTCATCTTATTTCATCACTTAATGTTGATAGCAATAGTCCAAAAGATGTCACAAACATCTCAAACTACTTCAAATATTGAATGCTATTGTAATGGTGAATTATGTGTAAAAGGATATTCTTATATATTACTAGATGACCTTTTAGTAATGGTGAATTATGTGTAAAAGGACTAATGGATATGCCTAGTCTTTTTTTGCAAGTAATTATAGTTTATGTTATGTTTAAATGTGTAAGCATAAATCTTGAAAGCAATAAAAATATAAACTAAAATTGCACACCAGCAGTTGTAGTATCATTGCATGCTCCAACACCTTGAATAACCAGTGGTTGTTCACTATAGCAGCGGCTATATATCTCCAGCTGGAAATAAAGTTCGTTACTGATGTATTCAGAATGGTTTCCATACTAGTAAGGATTTTGGAGAGCAAATAATCATTAATTCTAGACTACTAATAGTAATAAATTTAGCAAGAGATAATTATAACAAAAAAGTAGTGTTTCTGGATTTATTATGGCTAGATTCAGTATAATCCTTTTTCACAAAAAGAAAATAAAATCAAGTTACGTCAATAGAACTTTATTATTACAAATATAACCAAATACAGAACACATCACGCAAACAAGAGCTACGCATGCAAGAAATCTTCCATTTAATCTTACTACGTTGTGTTTGAGAAAAATCATTTTCAGAACCTTTTGTTGAAATAGGAGATAGAGTCCTGGAGGTAGGTCAAATCTGGGAGTCAATCCTAATGACTTGGTGCTTGGAAATAATATCTTTTAGAGCTTTTCCATCGTCATTCTACCACATTTTGCAATCCCAATTTCCATTATTTTAGTTAATTGGAATGGTATAATTTACATTAACTTGTGACTCAAATTAAAAAAAAAACTATATCAAGAGTAGACATAATACAAGAATGTGGCAACATGACTGCCTGACAATAGGAAAGTGCATAATAAACAAAAATATCTTTACCACATTATCGCTTCCCTTCAATCTACCCAGAGCCGAGTCTTTTGCAACTTCTTGTATGCCAACTTCCCACCTAGCAGAGGTGCAAAAGGCATGTCATATGATGAAACTGGTTTTATTATAATCAAAGCATATAACTACTATGCCAGTTGCACAGACAAATAGACTTGATTCTTTACCAGCTAATCTATGCTGACTAGATTATAAGAACTAATTGATACAACATTCTATCTTGTAGCATTATCCAAGACTATAAACATAGAAAGCATATATGCATATCTAGTTATAAGTTAGTTTCTATATTTATTCATCCAACTGCAACACCTAATACGAAAAGATGAGATACCTGGACTAAAGGTGTTGAACACGTAAAGCGTGGGACTGCAAGTGAGAAGGGCCCTATCTAGTGGGACCAAAAAGTGATATTTTGCCTCTATTTTTTTTCCCTAGCTGCCAGTTGACTAACGGTACGTGACTTGTCACGTGTGCCGTTTCATTTAGTTGTTAACGAAACAGGACCATTTCTGTTAAAAAAATAGGGTTTGGGGATTAAAGGTGTTGAATACGTAAAGCGTGGGATTGCAAGTGAGAAGGGCCCTATCTAATGGGATCAAAAGTGATATTTTGCCATCTCCTTCTGCAAAACTTTGCAGAGTCAGCATAAAATAGGAAAAAAATACAAATAGAGGACAAAGGAGAAACCAACTTGAATCAGGGGGGTGGGGAGCTTCCATCCCTAGGGATGGAGGGCTCTGCAAAGGGATCAAGCGCATTATACAAGGTTGTAGCAAGGTCAAGGAAGGTAGGCTCCTCTCTTGAAGGGGGTGCCCTTGACCCAGAAGCTGCTCCTTACAAGCTATAAAACCATGTTTAAAGTAAGGGCTCGCTATCTTGGCCGCCTCCAGCTGATAACACTCAGACTTCTTGAACTCCTTAAGGCACCTTAAGCCTCCAAATAGTTCTTGCCTTCCTCCGAATGGGGAAAATCCATTAGCGCGTTCTCCACAGCTTTCTTAAGGACACCCTCATGGTTGGCCACCTCCTTCTGCAGTTTCCTCATATCTTTCTCCAGCTGTTGATAATGGCTTGTGACCTCCTTCTTCGCTTCCCGTAATTTGGCATTCTCATCTTCTAGGGGTTCCACCTTATCCTCCAACTTTCACTTCTAAGCATTGTTTGGAGAAATTGGGGGAACCCCCTAAAGCTTAGAAGAAAGCTTTTCATACATGGAGGCCGCCTACAGAAAACATGAAGCTTTAGAAAAAGTGTTGCATGAAGGAAAGAAACATAGCGAGAGAACAGTATCTTGAACAAATAATAAGCCCCCATTCCCTCAACCTCCTTGAGAAGAGGGCCTAGAAAGTGTTTGTCCCAGGAGATAAAATCCTCGTTCTCAGGTTAGCCACTAGGGGATTTCTCCCCCTCTATTGATCTAATGATTGGCGGTTGGGAAGACAGGCAGAGGGAGGTGCACGAAGACCTGGGGGGTATTCATCTCTTCTTTAAAGGAGGGGGCAGAAGAGGCAAAGATGAAGGACGTGAGGGGGAGCCCCCATAGAACCTGTACGAGGTCTTTTTGAAGAACTCCCAACTACTGGACCCGGAGAAAAGGAGGAGGAAGGCATTTACCTTTTGATTCGCTAGAGGCGCGGGTGCTCCTTTGAAGACTTTGGAGTAGGGGTCCCTCCAGCACGACCCCTCAACATATGGTCTCTCATGAGTTTACAAAACATGATGTTCTCTGCAAACATACAAAGGAGAAATTAATACTTCAAGAAGGCACAAGAAAGAAGATGCATCAACAAGCAAAAAAACAAATACCTAAAGAATCCCCTAAAAGTTTCGTTTGAGGGGCCAAGCCAAAATGCCCTAAAAGCCTCTCGTTAATGAGGGATTGGCGGTCATAAGGGGCTTCATTCAATCTAGCAGCAAAGAAGACAGAGTTGTTGTTCTTGGCCCTACATGTACAAGGGGTGGTGTCTCTTGAACCCACTGGCTAGGAAAGGACCAAGTATGAGGAGAAAGTACATAAAAAAATAGCTATTTTCCAGTACTTGGGAGGATTAGAAGGCGACAAGAAGGACACCCCCTTTCAGGGAACAAAACAGAAAAAACCTTTCTCAACCCGCTTAAGACAATAGCACTTAGCAAAGACATGTGTTGTTACAGGGGTACCATTCAAACGAAAAACTATAAAAAAAGGAGTTGTGAACTAATTGGTTCAGAAGAACTTGAAAAAGACGGGCGACTTCCAAATAAAAGAGGGGAACATGGAAACACAAACCTGAGCGTAACTGTGCAGCTAAGAAACATAAACAACTGGGAGGATGATGGAAAGGACAACTTGTTGGACAAGGAGTATATACAACGAAAGAAGGGGGGACGTAAAATTCTTGTAGCAACAGGTCTATAGAGGTGGTCTTCAGAGTAGAGGACCCCTAGTCTATCGGTGACTAGGGAACTCTATCCTCCTACTCCTCCTCTTCCTGGAGAGTCCTCCTCTTCTCTTCCATAGGAGGAGATCCAGACACCTTGTCCTCCTTAAAGGAAGACCTAGGCGTCCTTTCTTCCTCCACAGGGGACTTTGACTCCCTCTTTTCTTCCGGAGAATAACCCTCACCCTCGTTCTCCCCTGCCTCCTCATCAGTATCCTCATCTATCAAACGTCTGGCAGCAGTTGTGGCCTGTCTCAGGCTCCTCCTCTGGCCCAAGGCGAAGCGAGGTAAGACAGGGTCTATCTTCCTAGAGGTGACTTCAGAGGGATCATCGCCCAGAAAAGTTTTTTTTAAGGAAACACAAGAATTCACTAGAAGAAGACATTTGAGAAAAGATGATCCTTAGGAAAAAGGGAGAAGAATACTTACAAGAAACAAAGACGGAAAAACTTTGTGCTTCAAAAATGAACTTTTGAGAGAAGAGGATAGAGGATCAGAATTAGCCAGAGATAATGGCTGAAGGAGTTAACTCGACGTGCCTCTACTAATAGCTTGGATGAGGGCGGTTACAACGCACGTGGGAGGATGGTTACCAAACGCGACCTCAGCGGTTACCCAAACGTCGCCTGCCCTTGCCATTATTACGGTTACCAGGTCAATCTGACAAAAGTTGAGATACACTTTCCTAAAAATTGCAGAAGGAGCAGAAAGGAACAAACACCAGAGTAGTGAAGAAGGGTCTTTTTTTTCTCGCGCTACAAAGGTTCCTACTCTAAGGAGTTAGGGGGCCATCCTTCCTCCTTAAAGTGGGAGGGACTGAATGATCTGTATGGCTCAAAAGCTGTCCCAAAAATAGGTTTAAAGCCCGAACTAGGCTCACCAACCCATGATGTGGGCGACTTGCTGGAAGATTTCCAAGCTCGGCCCAAGAGGGAAGTCTAGTACAAGGCTTGCCAAACCTCAGGCCTGCTTTCCAAGCCCAAGGGAGAAGGGAAGCGCCCTTAAGGCTTTGGACTCCTTGCAGAATAAGAGTCCTCATGTAAAAGGAGTCATCTTCCAAACAAAAACGTGCTGATCAAGCTAAGGATAAGATGAAATTGTGCCTTATCCATAGGTTTCTTGCCTTTTTTCTCGAAAATACAGGTAATGGTTAGAGTCCTAACGAACGGGGGCGCCTTCTCTATAAATACAAGCAACATCCCCCAACGGGGACACCTTCAAGAAGCTGGAAATTACTTTGCTATTTTTGCTGCAGCTCTTAACTCTTGCTCTGACCATATTTTGCTTACGAAATTCTTGTTGTTATCTCAATTTCTCATTATAATTTATTTCTACAATTATTTATTTTTAAATTCGAAACTAACTTGGCGTCGGAGTGCTAACATATTGTTTTGCAGATCCTATTTCTCAAGTTCTTTTGCTCAATCAGTCCAAATCTATCGTCAAGACCCAAGGACATTGGAGTCATATTAAAATCACACACATCACACAAATCGTATACTTACACTTTTTACCCCCAAACCAATATACTTTAAAGCTCATTCATTGGGCCAACTACACTAAGTCCACTTCTAGCCATCATATGGGCCCTCAGCATCCGAGCCCACACTATAAAAACAGAGCTTGAATTCAATGATATGTACCATGTTGGCAGTTGTTCTGCATTGCTCTAAATCAAAACCCTTCATCCAATTTCAAGTTTGATTGATTGAATTAGTCACATAATAATAATTGTAACATTCTTATGAAGTGATTTTTTTTTTCTTTATTTTTTCTGAATCATAAATTATCACATCAGCATGCCAATTCTATTATACTTATTGTACTTGTAATATGTTCAAATCTAATAGATTCAATTTGGGTAAGGATTTCTCAGCTATGAAGTAATATTTTTCGATAGAGGCCAACTATAAATTACAAACACAAATGCATAATTGGACTCATACTCATAATCACTCACTTATTTCAGCAGTGGAGATACAAATACAATACACACAAACCCAGAAGAATCGGAAAAACAGAAAAATAAAATAAAATGGTGTTTTTTAAAAGTTTAAACAATAAATCCACCATTGACTCGAATGACCTGCCCATTAACCCACTCCCCACTATCACTAACCAAAAACCCAATTATCTGGGCCACATCATTGGGCTCAGCCAATCGGCCCAGTGGACACGCCTCCACCAATCTCTGCACCATTTCTTCACTTTTCCCCGCGAAGAATAGCTCCGTCGCCACCGGCCCCGGCGCCACACAATTTACCGTTATTCCACTCCCCTTCAACTCCTTCGCCGCTATCTTCGTCATTGTCTCCACCGCCGCTTTCGACGCCGCGTACGCACCGTATCCCGGCAGCGACGCCCCCACTATTGAAGTCGATATCAGTACTATTCTCCCGCCGCCTCCGCGCGCCAGCCGATTCGCCGCCTCACGGCATGTCAAAAACGCACCCTTCGTGTTCACATTAAATGTCGTTTCCCACTCCTCCACCGTCGTATTTGCGAGGGTTGGGTACTTCGGATCTAAAACCCCGGCGCAGTTGACCAGGATGTGAGCCGGAGTATTGAATTCCTGTTCTGCTCGATCGAACAGCAATTTGACGTCGTCTGGAGTCGATACGTCGGCTTTGACTGCTATGGCCACTGGAGAAGTATCACTTCTGTCAGCGGCTTTAGAGTTGAGCTCAGAGGCCAAAAGATCGGCTTGGCTTGAGCTGGAAGCGTAGTTGATGACGAGCTTCGCGCCGAGGGAACGGAGGTGGATTGCGATTGCGCGGCCGATCCCGCGAGAAGCTCCAGTTACTATTGCTACGCGGCCGCTGAGGGCTAAAGTAGCTGCGGTGGTGTTTGCTGCCATGGAAAGTTTCTGATGCAGAATCCAAACAGGTACTCCTCTATTTATGCACAAATCCAAGTAGTATATTTCCTTTGGATCCAAATAAGATATATATTGTAGTTGTTTTGACTAAAGGAAGATGATGTTCCAATAAAATCATTATTGTTGTAGTTTCAGAACATGTCCTTTACTGATCATGTAATATAATAGAGTGGATGTAGCTGAGGTAAGTGAATACGTTAAAGCGTCAGTCGATGATGCCAGAATATATAAATGGTGATGACAATGGATTGTAGTGGACTGAATCCTTACCTAGAATAGAAAATAGGCCTGTCCCAATTGCTATAATCCTTACCCAGAATAGAAAATAGGCCTGTCCCAATTGATGTACTTTGCCCAAAGATAGTCCACCTAGTTATCAATAATGTATTGTTGGATGAGGTAATTGGATAAAGATATGAAACAGCCCAACAATGAACTTAAATATTCATGGGCCACCAACTACATATGCCCCAACCCCTGCTCTAAGACATATTTGCTATTTCACTGTTTCACAAATTGGAAGACATTTTTTTGCTATGTTGGGCTCTTTGCAGATTGTGTTTACAGACAAAAAGCAAAAAGACTGCTGTCCTTTAACAGGCATAACGCATATTATGTATACAGTATACACCAAAGGAAGAGTCCAATGTTCACACCAAGCTCTTATGTGAACTCACAGCAGTTCAAAAATTAGTGAGAATCCCACAGTACTTAATTAATTCTCATCGATGTAAAGGCCATCTCCAGTCAAGATTTTTTTGCGGATAATCTTTCTGTAGCTCTTGGGGAGGAAGAAAAGAGTCCACGGAAAGGCCAGGGACATTGAATGCTAGATCATCAATTGCATACGTCTCTTCCATCCTCGTAACTCCAGCCCCGGCCCTCAAATTGTCTCCAAACCTGGTGATGATCACGCTTGATTGGCCGGAATGCGCGATCATGATCCCCTCCACAGACCGATAGTCCTCTACCTTGGTGCTCATGGTAGTTTCCCAGTATGTGGGCCGGGAACCAGGGGTCTGGATTCTGGTTAAGTATGAGTCCTCTAAGTAAACAAGCAACCCACTCCTTTGGCTGAAGTAACCAAGGGTTACATGCTTGATCATCTCGGCTGTGCTGTCGCTACGCTCCGCAAGATCAGCATGCGCTGCTGATAGTTTTAGCACAAAGCAGTCGACTCCTGATATTTGCTTTTCTCCCATGTACTCTGCTGTGGAGAATATCGATGATATGGCAACTGGATCGAGTCCCTGGAAGGGGAAGTGTTGCTATTGATTTCGTTAACAATTTACATAAATTGATATTCAATGTTAATGCAAAACATCAAAGGTGCTGTTCGTAGCCATTGTTTAGTAAAGAGAGAAAACGTGTTGGTATTTTTGTGAGCAAAATGTCCTATTCTCAGTGGGGATGCCGACAGTTGGAGAGATAGCTAGCTTTGCCCTTTTCCCAAAAAGAGTAAAGTTTGGGTCCGGAGTTATGATCAGTGGTTGGTGAAGTATACCAGCAAGCCAGTATGCAAGTGAAGAGTAAATGCTTTGATGATTAATAGTCCACTGGGAAAGGTGGCAAACCAACTATACCAGAAAAAAGCTAAACCGCAGTTGAAGTAATAAAATTTCATTGAGCAAAGACTTGTCAAAAAAAAAAAAAAAAGGTAATTTTGGCGTGCAAGTGATGGAAGGTTGGAAATATACACCAGCAATGAAAAAGAAGGTGAAGTTGAGGTACCCTTCTCCGGCGGAATACTCCAACTCCAAGTTTATAATTGACTTAAAAGTAAAATCTTGCTTGTTTTAAATTTGAAACTACCAAACTCTGATCAAATACATAAAAAGATGAGTTGACAGATGACTTGCCTGGAGAGCACGTCGGAGAGGTCGAACACCGCCTTTAGCAGCGTGAGCACCGAGCCAAGGAGTATGCCGCCATGCTACATTCCCATCACTGCCAGCCACAACTTTGTGACCACCCACAACTAGCTCAATCAACCATTTATTAGGTACCATTTGCCATATCACAAAGCAACCCTTCTGCTGCGACACACCAGAAATATTAGTAGCTCCGGCAGCCGAGCTGAGCTCATCCACCATGCCCATCGCCACTTTCCCTGTTGCATACATATTCTTCACCACTCCCTCCAGCTTCCGACAGCCAGTCGCCGCAGAGAAGTGCTGAATTATGTATTGTGCCGACGAAGATACCTACGTAGTATGAAGTCATTCAATTCTGAATTAAAAACGGGCGCAGTAAATATTTGACGACTTTTTTAAGTTTTTGGCAGAGTGGATTAAATGTAAAATGCGAGTTAATTGTCCGTTGAAAATGTAGAATAAGAACAAACTCACCCCTTCCCTCGAGATCTGACTGGGATCCAATAATTTAACAGGAAGAAAATTGAAATGAATGGTTGGAAAGTGCAGTAGGCGCATGCATTTAATTAGTATGGTAGTGGCATAATTAAGATTGGTATGATCTTAGTGTTGATGAATGTGGTAGTTGGAGAAATGAATTGGAATTAGATGGTTGAAAGTGAAAGGTAAATTTGGTAGGGAAGCATGTAGATATTAGTGTAGTACTAGTGCAATCTTAAATTCCGCCTAGGTTATTATTATTATTATTTTAGTAAGATGCATGGTAGAGGGAAAATGTAGAGTGGGGTGGGGGTCGACCACCTAAAACCTAAAAGCAATAAATATTAATGTTGTGGGAGGTGGTGCAGAATTATATTAATTAAAATGGAGATGGAGTAATGAAACTAAATTAACCTACAAAACAGCTTGTGCACTGCAATATATACTTAATATAAGTAATTAGCTTGGAAAAAGCAAAATATGTAGTAATTAAAGCAGAAAATAAGATGTTGAAGTTGAAAAGAATGATTTAAGTAGGAAGAGGAGAAGGAATATATAGATATAGTTACTTGAGAAAAATTAGAAATGGAGGTGGTGGGATGGAGAGAAACAGGAAAGAGAGGGCAGCCCACAACACTGAGAAGAATCTTGAGGTCTGATTTCTTGTGGAAAAGGTTGAGGGTGAGGATGAGCCAGTTTCTCCATGTTTGGGATTTCTTGATGGTGGTGGTGGTGGTTGAGTTATCGTCGGTGATGGGCTCTTCTGATACTGGTGCAAGACGAGGATTCATCTCATTCACTACCTGCTGCTGCGAATTGTGATAGATGGAAAGAGGGAATGCAGAAATGGGGGGGTGTGTGTGTTGTGAAGAATGAAGACTTCTTAAAGAGAGAGAGAGAGAGAAAGAGCACCTGCAGGGTGCAACTTGGGCTGGGTGTGGTGGTTGCTTTTTTGCTTTCAGCACGTGCGAATCATGCTCGTGTGACTCCCCAAAAGAGAAAGAAAAATAGCTCCACCTTTTTTTTTAAAAACTCAGACAATTTATTTATTTATTTATTTGATCTAGAGACAATTTATTTATATATGTCCAAGATGAAGAGTGCTTGTTGCTTCTCTTTGATTAATATTATATAATTACTAATCATCATTATCAAAAGTATTAAAAAGATGGATATATATATATATAGCAATTTATATATGCTACGGAACTGATCAGAAGTAATTAATTAAGAATGCATGGGGTGTGTGTGTGTGTGAGAGAGAGAGAGAGATTTTGACAACACAACACATACAACTGATGATGGTTGATGGTTGATGGTTGATGGTCGATGGTTGGTGTTGGTTTGTGGAAGAAGGGGAAGGGAGCTTTGAAGGGAGGCAAAGACGACCACCAATGCGTCTCTATCTAATTATATATATATCCTTTCTACTAACTTTGGTTGCTCTCTCTATATATTTCAACTCTAAATATTTAATCATATACTTTTTCCCCTTCCATTTTCTTCAATTCAATTAATATTTACCAACAACTTCATTTCTACGTTATGTATATATATATATAAATAATTGGTCTCCATCTCAAATTTTGCACCAATTTACTATTAATTGTTGTTGTTGTTCAACCAAAACATTGGTGATCATAACATAGGCATAAGTTTTGACTTTAAAGTCATTGCGTTAGAATTATTATATGTAAAGTTGGGAGGGCAGTCAATGTCGTATTTGAGGCCGACTAGTATCAATTTTACCAGAAAAACCACTTCTTGTATTGCCCCAACATGTTTAAGTTGTCTATGGGCGTTGTATGTTATCAGCCCAACTAGCTACAGGCTGAGCCATCCTCAATTAACAATCCAATATGCCACTCTCATGGGCTACCCCATTTTAAGAACTGATCCAAAGCAGCAGCTATATATATATATATATATATATTAATAAAAGGTGGTGACAATTGACATGAATATTATATGTAATGCGACCAAAAAATTAGTGTTTGGGTCCATTTACAGTACAAAGTAGTGAAATAGAATGCTAGCTACTGCGAGCAAAAAGTAGGATTTATTTGAAGTAGAAAGTTGTCACACAAAATACTAGAAATAAAAGAGTATAAATTAGTGAAAATCAGAGCGTTATTCTCATTTTTTGTGTACAAATCATTGATTGAAATTGAAGTTCAACTCTTAGTACGAATTAAGGTGCTCTTTTTAGCTAAGATATAATATGAAGGAGAACATTTATTATACTATTGGGGGAACTCTTTATTTATAAGTAATCAATCAATCGGCGAGAAAATTGAGTCCTCTGCATATTTGCTAGAGCTTAATCCCTACGAATTCAGTGGAAGTTCATCTCTTAATAGTTGGGGATCCCCCTAATTTAGAGCAGGTTATCTCCCAGTGGTTGGAGGATCCACGATTCTCAGGGGCGATTGTTGTGGATGAATGTATTTTGGGGATAGGATGCCTTCCTAATTTTTCGGTGAGTTGGTTGAGGTGACGTCTTTCCCC
>NC_026148.1:180227-215711 GCF_000512975.1 Sesamum indicum | reverse complement strand
TTTTAGGGTTTAAGGATTACTTCCGATTAGGGGCTCCACGTGTCCCATAGAAAGCGGCTAGTTCTTATAGGATTCTGCGGGTTGTCCTTTTAGTGGTCCTACGTGGATGCCACCTAGACCATTCATGGACACCACATGAATATGAGCTTTGTTAGTTAGAAAATTCCAAGTCCCTAAACTTTTTTGTAGGCTTGTGATGCCCTCTTGGTTTTGAACCTTCTAGAATTTGAGTCGATTGGGCTTCTTTTAGCTAATTTATTTATGTGAACCCTTTTTGCTGGACTCCCAAGAGGCTCTATCAAAATTGGGGTGCTTGGGGCCACCCTAAGCCCTTACTCGTTTAAGCCTTCTAGTGGGTACCTTAAGTTTTGCATGCTTTTGGATTCTTACGATCTCTTTCTTCTTTTAGCACTACTTGAGCGTCTTTGGACTGACCATTATAATGGACATCAATATGATTAAGCGGCCATGTGGTACATAATTGTGAATCATCATTGATGTGGATGTAGTTTTGAGTAATGGAGTGCTAGAAAAAAAAGTACCCTCAATACACTAATACTTTTCAAGTCCAGTTTTTTTAGAAAGGAAATTTTTATGTTAAATTATGAATAATGGAGTTGTGTTGAGTATTTATAATGGTGTTAAGAATTTTATAATATGATAAAGTATATATAATTATTATGTTTGTATATAAAAATTACTTTACATCCTTATAAATAATGAAAATAATTAGTATATACATGAATCATCATTTAATTTTTTGATTGATTAGTTAAGGTTATGAACAATTGGGATGAGGTTTGTGAGCATCTGTGCATGGTTACGTGTGTTGTTGGGAAAGAATTGGAGGAAAGTCAAATGTGTCATTATTCAAATTTTGGGAGAGAGGTCGTTGGGTGACCGCATGTTTGGGATAAGTGATAAGGTTTGAGTTGTGTAACCAAAAACAAAGATAAGGTTCAACTTTAAATGTGATGGCTGTTGTTGCATGCAATTTTTGCAAAATTATATTTTGAGATGAAAAAAATAGAAAATGTAGTGAAGTGAGAAAACGTTAACAGTTTATTGGGAGTTGGGGGGATAGTTGTTGGGGAGGCATGTAAATAGATGAATGGTCGCCAACGCCAAAGCAAAAGAAAAAGAGATGATGATTGATGAATGCATGTTCCATTATTCCACTTTGTTCATACATGTAATAGATAATTTCAAAAGTGGGGCATGTCTCCGAGTCAAGACTTTATCTACTCATCCCAATTCCCATATATATAAAATATCCACTCCTATACATATAACTCACTCATAATACTAAAATATCAACATTACGTGGGGCTCTGTTTAGGCCCACCACTGCCACCGCCCTCCCTTATCTCAGTCTCTCTCTCTCTCCTATACTTGTAACTTCACTTCTGTTGGTGTGCAAACAACAAATTTATTATCCTTTTTCAACACTTGATTACTTAATGCTCAAAACTGAAATTGGATCAACACACACTAATAACTCCTTCATTCTCTTCTCACTATTATTATTATTATTATAACCATTAAAGATACATAATCATTACAAAAACAAAGAAATATATATTTAAATTTTTGTAATATATTTTAGTCGCGTGGAAGACCACTCATACAAATTATTAAAGATGCTCCAAAATTTGTATTTATATTATTGTTATTATTATAATATAAGATTATAATATTTGTATTGTATGAATATTTTGTCGTAATGGATGTAGATAGAGATAGAGGAGACATAATTTTAATGTCGTAGGAAAAAAGAAAGCCGACAGGCATTCAAAGTGATACATACATATATGTATATTGTATTGTATTCTCTCTCTCAATATCTCACCCCTCACCCCAATCAACACATCAACTTGCAACTTCTTCATCTCTACAACTACAGAGCTAGAAGCCCAATTCCAATTTGCAAGAACCAAATCCCAACCCTGTCTGCCACGTCTGATTTCTCTATCTTCTTCGCTTCTTCTACACCCGCCCCCCACTCCCCCTATAAATTCTTGAACCCCTCCCCCAATCTCACATCACTTATCATCATCTTTCCAAAAATTTCCCATTTTTAACCCAAACCCAATACCAAAAGGAGCTTAGTTATTCCTTCTCTCCATAATAATGGATGATGATCTAGAAGAGTTCACTGAGCTCATACCCGGTTTGCCAGAAGAACTCGCTCTCGAATGCCTCTCTCGACTCCACTACTCCGCCCACCGATTATCTTCCCGCGTCTGCAAACGCTGGCGCCATCTTCTCCTAAGTAACGACTTCTACTACCACCGAAAGCAATCCGGGTTTACCCACAAAGCCGCATGCTTGGTTCAGGCGCTTCCCGCCCACTCCCACAACAAACCAGTGGGTCAACCCAGGTACGGGATTTCTTTATTTGACCCGGTGACTATGAGCTGGGACCGACTCCCCCCGGTTCCCAAATACCCAGATGGTTTGCCCTTGTTCTGTCAAGTGGTGAGCACGGAAGGGAAGCTTATACTAATGGGTGGGTGGGATCCATCGAGTTGGGATCCGGTGAGGGACGTTTTCGTTTACGAGTTCACGACTCAGAAGTGGACTCAGTGTGCTGATATGCCTTCGACTCGGTCCTTTTTCGCGGTGGGGGCAGTTGAAGGCAAAGTTTTAGTGGCTGGGGGGCACGACGAGAGCAAAAACGCGTTGAACTCGGCGTGGGTTTTGGACATCAAGAAGAAGGAGTGGTGTGAGTTGGGGAGGATGAGGGAGGAGCGAGACGAGTGCGAGGGTGTGATTATAGGGTCGGAGTTCTGGGTGGTGAGTGGGTACGGGACGGAGACGCAAGGCGTGTTCAAGAGCAGCGCGGAGGTGTATGGAATGGGGAGGGGTGAGTGGAGGGTGGAGGAGGAGGCGTGGGGGGTGAGTCGATGCCCGAGGTCATGCGTGGGGGTGGAGAAGGGTAAAAAGGGGAATGCATTGATATGCTGGGGGGATGTAGAGTCGGGGGTACAAGTGGGGGCTTGCGCGGTGGAAGTTGGGGAGAGGACGGTGGTGACGGGGTCAGCGTACCAGGGTGCACCACATGGCTTCTATGTGAATGTGAACGGGAATGGGAATGGGAATGGAAAGGGAGGGCAAAATGGTAAACTGGTGAAGGTAAATGTGGATGTGGAATACAGTGGAATAGTGCAAGGTGGGTGCTGCGTGGAAATTTGATCAATGTACGCCCGCCGGCCCTCACAACCTCCTTTACTGTAAATTTTAGTTTACTCACTATTCCACCCCCTGAGGGAATGTCATATATATATATATGTATGTAGATGTGCAATGTAATATGGGGTGGGGGGTGCCCCCAACCAACTTTTAGTATTATTAATGAAAATGAAATGCAGAAGAGTTTTGTAATGTTTGATTTGCGGGGTCGGGCCATTGGCAATTGGGCATTCATTCAATTCCACTCCAATCACTCTCTGAATACACTCTAGCCTATAGTAGCGGTATTGTTGAATTTGATTTTTAATTGAAAATGGTGTGCCTTCTTTTCTTGCTCATTGCCATACATGAATCATGATAAGATGTGGGATGTACCATTCCATTCGGACAGCTTTATTAAGATTTTATTAAAATTTAAAAGTGGGGTGGGGTGGGGTCGGCGGTATGGTTTTTGAACTGATCAGTAGTACCAAAATGCTGTCTGTAGCTGCGCACTTCATCATTGCAAACACCACACTTTCCCACCCCTCACTTTACACTACAACACAATCATCAACCCTAACAACCAACTATTTTGATTGCTTTTTCTTAGAGATTTCATGTCTGAAAACAAGTATGGAGATGTATGTAATGCATATAAATTCCTATCCCTTGCACAAGAAGAGAAGAGGGCTCCTACAATGAACCCGAACCCCCATTTTCTCTCAATATTTACTCAACCGCCCCACCTTTAATACAATTCCATTCAGACCACTAGAGAGTAGATAGTAAGTAAATCACCAAAAAACACAATGCCTATTCTCCACATTACCTTCAGTGTAGGTAGTAGTGTTGGCTATGGCTGTCTGAGCCTCCAACTCCAACTCCTACTCCTGCCCCCCTCCTATCAGCCCATAAGGATTAAGGAAAGACCTTCTCCCTTACCTTCTGTCTCAACCCCAGTTTACTGCATCAGCCCATCTCATCTACCCAGCAATACTACAACTCTTGACTCCTGCCCATCCATCTCATACTTGGCTTCAGCATATCAACACACTGCACTATACCAAACCCATGCACTTCCCACCATAATTCTTTGCAATTCCCAGTCGGAATTGTAGCTCAAATGATGCAGACTTCAGCAAACTCCAGCCCACTATTATGCAGCTCCACATTAGTTATCGTAAAAGATACCAAAATCTGAGACAGGAATAACTCTGGCTTATCCCATGAGAATGCAATAAGTTACATAGTACCTTCCAAACTTGTGAGAGCAAAGTTAAGACTTGAAACTCTTCATAATTTATACTTGCTTTAATCTAATTCATGTTCATTAACATGATCCTGACCTCTAATTATCTCAACCAGAGTTACTTCAGTCTGGTCTTCACCAATTTCAGACAATTTTCATTTCACTTGATGGTGTTCCTTTTATCCCCGCCAAATTCAGTCCTATTCCCAATCCCATAAATGACTAAACTGATCCTATGTGATACCGACGGGGCAGGTCCACATCCTTAAGAGGACCAAATTCCCCCAAACGGCCTACCTACGCATATCTTGAGGTATGCAAAACAGCAAATTTAGCAGCAACCACTCTCTAAATATCATATTACACACAACATGATAAAGTTGACAGGCAGTCAATAACACATCTTTCCCAGTATTAACCTGAAATGAAACATCAAGCAGCAGCCATATTTACAAAAAGATTAGATATGCGTTCTGATTAAACACATAATTATGGGAAATGACCTACACTCGTTGCGGGCATTGGTAGTAGTAGAGCGATCTCGTCCGCGGCAGCGTCTTGCCTCCCCCCCCCCCTGCCATAACCTACAACCCGCAAATGCTTCCATATCTAAAACCGGGTCAGACAACGCCTATCTATCGACAGAATACGGGTTTCCCTATTCTGTATATATATACATATTCCCTGATTCCCAGTATATAGTTACGTTCTGTTTGTACGGCTACTTTGAACATCGTACATCATTTAACTTGTTGGCTGACGTGTTTTTCATTTACCTGACTCGCCCAGAAGTTGATATATTAATTTTGGTTTTGTCTTACTCTAAGATACTTATTAATATCCTCATCTACCTAATCTAACTCTATGTGTTCGTTCATCATATAATATATATTAACATGCGTGATGGAATATGGATGCCACTAATAACAATCTAGAAGATTCGGTTATTATGTAGATAGTAGTATTAATTGCAGATTAATACTAGTAATTCAGCTGGCCTGCCCTATCCTGCCTCTCACCAACCATCACACTCTCTTCTGATTCATACTCATTTATCAACGTGTAAAGTATTTCCCTTTGCTTGTGGTCATAATTTGCCAACTGCCCGGCTCTCCTTTCTGCATTTAAACAGAGTTTGCTTCCGCTGCCTGCTTACTGACCTCTACTCCTCATGCTACTTTAATGCACGAAAAGGTTTAGGATAAGCATAATTACATCACCACCCAAATGTTTTTATAATACACTAAACCCCTGCTTCTCATTCTCTCTCTCTTGTAAATTCCGGAGTTGCACCGAAATAAGAAATAAGCATTTGGACTCTTACATTTTTTTTTCTGGAAGCAGCGCACCTTGATTTTAACAAATTTATTCTTTACTTTTTCTTAATTTTTTCTCTTCATCTACATGTTGCTTCAGCTGAAATAGAGCATTGGGAACTTTTATATCCGTTTACTCATTCCTTATGATACACCGTCAAAGATTCCAAATATGTTGCAATTAATCAAAGCATATGAAAGAAAGAAACTAGTTACAACCTTCATATGAGCTTAAAACTCAAGTCAAATTAGTGATTCGTTACATGTTAATGACAGTTCTTCAACTTTTTCAACCATATATTTAACTCATCTAATTTAGAATTTCCCATCACTTTCACATCTAGAGGTATTCAATTATGGTTTCACTTTTTTATTACTATATGCATGCATCTAACTTCTATGATTATTTGCAACTACTCAATCTTATCTGTCTGATGATCAATGATTACAACTAATATATCAAATCCAAACTTTAAAAAAATAGACAATTCAATATGAAATAATTATAACAGAGAATTAATATTCATTCAAATACGTACTTATTTGCATCTATGGAAAAAACTCGAATATGGTTATAGTCTATAGAAACTCATACATCACTTTTTACATTAATAACAAGATTCACGCACGAATTAGATCAAGAATGTTCCAATTTATGTGCATACAAAAGAATAAGAACACCAATGGAAGCATATTTACAAGCAAGACTCCCTTTGCCGTAAGAAGGTAGATTTAAGAGATAATGTTCAACAACTGTACGGTCACAATTAAATACAAACTGTCTGGCCCGCCCTTTACCCTATTTACAGTTCACATCATATAACCATATTATAATGCACAGCTTTATGACAAACATTTGACACAACCAATGGGCATGATAGCCCACCCCAAACAGTCTGGCGTATGAACACTAAAATATCCAATAAAACACTACTGTGTGCTAATTCTGACAAAATTGTACATGACTTGGGGTATATTACAACCACCTACACCACCAAGAGTGTGAAGGAGAATGATGCAATCATTTGTTCATCTCGTTCATTCGACTGGACGCCAGTCCTCAACCAGGTAGTGCAGAGAGAAGAAAGAGAACCAGAGTGGAGGGTGGAGGGTTCTTTTACGTTGTTGCTTCCAAAATCTTTTACGTGCTTTGTCCCCAGGATCAGCTTAAATATAATTCTGTAATTCAACTTGCAATCACTCCATTTATGATTATAACCCAAGAAGATCATTGTGGCATGGAAGCAGAGAGAGGAGGGACGGCTATGGATACTTAATTCAGAGCATAATGTACTCGTTCAAGCAGTCGAACAACCTGATTAACCTTAGCAGGCATAGATGGCTTCATGCTTAACATAGCAGTGTTTGGTGTGCCAAGTGGTAATGCTAATACTGCCTCTTGTTGCATGCTTGTAAGCTCCAAGAATTGAGCCAAAATGTCACCATCGAGTATCTTAGGTGTTCCGACCTGTTCATTGGATCGATAAACAAAATAGAAACCTGAGTTCTCTCTCTCTCTCCCAACATACACACAGCGGAAGGAAATGCTAGTACTCTAAGCATGAAAAAGATGAAAAATGGAAGGATGATAACACAGGGAACATAATTTATAGGGCTAATTACACTTAGACCCCCTTTAAAAGTGCCAAATTACACTCTCCCAAAAAAGTTTCAAAATTACACTTATACCCCTTCCAAAAGTTCTGTGTTTATACATGACCCCCTTCCATTAGGTACATAAATTTTCAATTTTGTCCCTCGTTTGACATTCTCATATATGTTTTTGTACTTATAAGGATAAATGTATCACATATATATAGAGTAAGGTGAACATTATTACATTTTTTTTCTCTTATAATTACCAAATTATTACATGGGAATGCTAAAGGAAGGCAAAAATTGGAGATTTTATGTAATTTTTTTGCTAACATCATCATTTTTTATTCAAACCATAACGAAATGGGGTCAGGTGTAAACGGTGAATTTTCAGATTTGGTGTAAGTGTAATTTTTTGAAACTTTTTTGAGGGAAGTTTAATTTGCATTTCTAGAGGGGGTCTAAGTGTAATTAACCCTAATTTAAAGTCATCAAAGGGGGTAAGCAAAAGCTTATAGCCAAAATGGAAGAGGGAATTGGCTTTCTTCATTTGTAAGTTTTCTACTCAAAGTACTATGTATTCCAGGGTGTACAGCACATATTCCAACTTACCAGCAGTTTGGCACAAAGAATTATGTCCAAAAGTCACTAAACCATGTCTTGAGAAGATGATCATAAAGAATAAAAGTGCCAGACCTAAATTCACATCAAACTAGTACTGGAGGGGAGATTAACCTGTTTCTAAGAAGAAACTTCAACTACTCAAAGCTCCAAATATTCCATAACCACCCAGTTTGAGCAAAGGAATTCACAACCCACAGTTCCCTAACCCTTTTATATCAGAAAGCATTACTCTAGCTAAAATGTTCAAATAGGTAAAACCCACACAGGTGTCAAAGCCACTGTGATTCAAGATTGAGAGGAAAATAGAAAAAGTAGGATACAGGGATCAGACCGGTAGGCATTTCATTAAACACCATTACAAGACTATCAAAGAAGTCCAGGAAGGCTCACCCGACTTTCACGGCTTCGAAACTCATTGTGATCATTCCCCAAAATAGGAGCAGTAAGTGGGTCAACCACCAGCCTAGCCTGAACATCTTCTAATAGCTCATATTCCTCCCTACAAAATACATCAATCAAGAAAGGCTTCATGATACAATTTAACACAAATTTGATTAACAAATACACCTATCCCATACTTTGTGGGCAAAAAAGGAACCTTAACAACATCATTGAACAACACTATATTACTCATCAAAATTTGAATGACAATGGCCTCTAGACCGAATCAACATATTGAGGAAACATCCCTTGTAGCATTTATAATGATAAATTGTCCCAGTTCAAAGAGGTCAGGATCAACTAATTATTTAAATAGTTTACAGTCATTTGACGAGCCATAGGCTAGTCAGAGGGAACAGCCTCAGCATAAGAATGGAAAAATAAATATTAGTCAACCATGATCAAGTACTTACACTTATCATTATAACAATAATGCTAAAACACCTCATGCTGGACCATAACCAATTATACATCATATTTTCAAGCTAGGTACAAAAACATGAATTGTCAACAACACCGTAGAATTCAGTGAAAGTGTAACAAACTAAATGATACTATAACTGAACACTAATAACACATCAGTCCATGCAATGACTCCCCAATTGATGCTCAAAGGACCAGAAAAATATAAGAATATAGTTTAGGTTTTATTTTTGCTTTCCCCAGGACAATAGTTTTGTGAATATATGAAGGATGACTTTTTCCTATACAGAAGAGTAAAAGTTGCATGAGATTACACATAATTAACGAAAAGTTTTCATTTTAATCGTTGTTTTTATGTCACTTAAAGGTTTATTTAACATATGAATTGATTATTATATGTTTATAAGTGCCACAAGCATATTTTTGGTTATATAGAACTCTGGAAGAGGAAATGCAGAAAGAGGACTTGGTTCTTAAGGAATTGGTCTTGAAGAAAGTATAAGGTTCCCATCCACTAACTCAGAGAGTCAAACCAGACAGCAGTTCCACTCTTTCAAACACTTCATCGTGTGATAATGTTCAGCCAGAAGTTATTTACTACCAGAGGCATGCAAATTCCACCCCTGCAACATTCCAAGTAGTTCATTCCAGATAGACACCTTTAATTGAATAGCTAGAAGAGATAGATAACATATAAAAATACATTTACGATGGTCTTATTTAAGGGACATATATGATGTATCTATGGTTCACACGAAGAAATGTAAAAGAAAGAACAAATAAATATACCTTGTCATTGGAATGAAGATTATTATACTCCCTAACAGCGTAGATGCCATGATACAGTTTCTTGACGAGTTAATGTTATTACCAGCAGCATCAGAGTCCTTCAACATGTCATCTGCTGGGAGTTTGTATGAAAATGATCCCTGAAGGAGGAAATAAGAAGATGGAGGTCATGTACATAGAAAATACTTGACAACTAACCGAAAAAATTACCAGTTGCAGCTTCCAGTCAATAATCCATAGAATTGTCCAAAAGATGCAAGCGCACAAATTCGATAGCTCATAGACCCGCAAAATTATTTTATTAATCTTAATAATTGACCAACTTTTGTTGACTCCAGGATAGACTTCAGGTTAGTTTATATAATACTGACTCCTTTAGCAAGCTCAATATATACAGTAAATGGTTCCAGAACTACTTATTCCACTTATATTTCTTCTGTCTATTCCTTCCTATGCGGGTTTATATCCCAGTACCAAAAGTATGTGCTCAATAAAGCGAGTTGCTGGCCACATTAATAACAGAAAGAAAGTGAGAGACCTAGTCGATACATGTACTCCTTCATGATGCAAGAATAATAATTTTATCTTGTTACTTGCACATTCTAAAAAGCAGTTTTAGGTTCCAATCAAAGCTGAATCTAGGCTCTAGCCATGCCATATGGCACTCTGTCTATAATTAGTGTTTCAAGATGTCTTCTGTCAGCAGCAATCACCAAATTGAATCATATAGAGCTCAATCTTTGAAAAGCTAGATATAAATTAGAATCACAAACCATCTTGCATACTCCTGCATTGATTTACCTTCCATTCCAGGAAGCATGCTTAAAACTACTTTTAGTACTATAGACTCTTAAGAGACATTACCTTCCTCATGCTCATGGCAATCTCGCCCATATAATACGAGCAACATAGAGTTAAATTGCGTTCGGGACTTGCATTATCTGTAACATGAAGTTTAGCAATCATGTGAATGAGTAAAAATACATCTCTAGAAAAAATTAACAATAATAAAAAGTAATCATCACATATTCAACTTCATTGAAGCCACAAAAGGGCATCCTGAAACAGATTTACCAGATAAACATTAACTTGCTTATTCTACATATAAAAAATTTAGTTTAAAATATGCATTCTAAATTTTCCAAGTTTACCATGTTGGTAGGGGCGATCAGCATTTTACAAAGAATCTCAAGTTTCCATTTATACTAATTGGAAGGATTAATAAAGAGAAGATGAGGTTTATCAGATGCAGAGATACATCCCATGCCATATGTTGAATTGCATTTACCTCCCATTACAAGATATTATCCGAGTGAATAGCGAGATCTTCATATTCCGTTTTATTTTACTGTATAGGACTATAGGTACAACCAATACATTGTAACCAACACGTTAGACAAAGTGACTCATTTACCGAGTGTTAAAAGCTGAAAACCTTCCGTAAGGTTTGTCCAACAAACATGGACCTCTTGTGCGGTATGTTCAATTACAACTACATCCCCTATAGATAACTGACTCATTTTACTGCTTGTTAAAACTTGAAAACCTTCCTTGCGGCTTGCCCAATGCACATTGACCTCTTACTACATCCATGAGATTTTTGTCCAGTGTACATGTAACCCCTTGTAGTTTATCCAAGAACATAATACAATAAGCTTTAACAATAGAGACCTGTTTAGGCTTCAAACGAAATCTAAGTTTGTATCATTGGCAATATACTCCAGTCAAGCTCAAATTTAGATCAAGGAGTACTCTCCACCCCTTTCCATCATATTTGTCAATTTAGATGACAAATAGCTTACATGTGCCCGAATTGCAAGATTTAAGCACTTAATAATAATGGCAAGGGCAAACAAAAGGAAATCCATGCAGCAGTAGTTATATAAAAGGGTCATAATCTGGGCTTCTGAGTTAGGAGAATATAATTAAAATTTAAAACTAAAAAAATTCAAGAACACAGCATTTCCTTGTATTTTCATCTAACTTGTTGGTTTAAAAAAGAAGGCGGTATTTCAAAAATTACAAAAATCATAGTAGAAAACAGAATACATAAGTACTTAATTTTTCTGGATAAAAGAATTCTTTTGTGGCACAAAGGATGCTACCAGTGACTTTTCAAGAAAAACAAGAAAAAATCAACATATTCTTCTTGTTGACCAACATTACCCTCTGTGGCAATTCTAAGCATTTGAAAATTCTACCTAAGGTGGAAAAACATTTCACCAATGATGTATATAGATGTGAATTTTTTTTTATCTCCACCACAAATGCAAAAATCATAAGGCAATCCATCTTCCACTTAACCATGTCCAAGCAACTTAAAACATGGAACACATGTGAAAATAAGTTACAAATCTTATTACTCAAACTTAAAGAGGCGGTAAATAAAAAACAAAAATAATTATTTCTGGGAACAAATAAAATTTGAAATCTAAACATAGTTTGCAGAGAACAGAAAGCACACACTCAAAAGCATTTAAAAGAAAACAAAGAGAAAGAGCTCTCCCTGCACTTTAAAAGTAAATAGTAGTAATATCTCACAATATACAAGTTATACGGTAGAGATAAATCTCAATTTTGTCATAAAGGAAATATTACACCTCAAATGAGGATTTTGTATTTTGGAAATACTTTAGGGGGCTTTTCGGACAAACGTAATGCAAAATTGTAAATTCACCATTGGCACGAGGCATAACGCCGAAGATAAAATCAAATTTCAACTATCTTATTTGGGATTCTACCTTTTCCATTTGTGGTGGCTAACATAAGGGGGAATCATTAAACTAACATCAAACTCTTAAAGAGACACAAATGTAATTAACTGATCATACCGGACATATCCCACAAGGACAGCACAGACCTCAGGGAATAAAAGATAATTAGCACCAGTTGGAAATAATCAGACCATCTGAATCAAGGAGGAGAATCGTTATCGATCATAACCAGAATTAACTTTGGTCACTATTTTTTCCAGTACTTTGATAGTCCTAGAGTACAATATCCTTGTCAAAACTTGATCATTTTAAGAGAAGGAGCTTAAGCTGGTAAAATAATTTACAATTATTCATAAGGACATTAGAATGCATAGATCAGATAACGGAACTAGGTGCACAATTCAGTTTACCTTCTACATGATTCACGCATGACAAGACAACAACACTTCCCTTACGGTCTGAAACAAATGCAGTATCAACATCCATAAGAACACAATCAGCAACTAGCCTCTGGACGGGATCACAATAAACCTGCTCTAATTTTCTCGAGTCCTGCATGCACAGGTAGTAAATGGTAGTGTATAATAATCCCACAAAAATATGCAACAGTTTTCCACCCACACTGGATTCTTTTTGTTCTTCCAAATTTCATATGGACTTTGACCTCCAACTGAGTTTTGCATAAGACCATCTACCAAAAGTAATGGAGAACAAATAAGTCTATCACAGGAAACTGAAGTTAACTACTGACCTCATGGTATGAATAGAAAAGAATTCCATCACGGCAATCACCAACAGCTATCCTGGTGAAGTGCGCAGTCAGAGTCATGATAGTAAAACGTGTTCTTCCAACAGCCAATCTTCTCACTCTTTGAGAGTTATCATTTGGAAAACCACATACATAAAACTGAAAAAACCAAATGTATCTCTTCAGATGATCACCAACAATAAACCTCACTGGATCATTTGAGCGGCTTAAAATTTTTGTGACTTACAGAATTACCAGCAGAAGCTAAGAAATATCGATCAAGGTAAGTGCAGACAGCAACAACCATTCCAGGCCAGATGGTTGAATAAGCTAAGCGCAAGTGCCATGCTTCAGTTTCTTCAAGTTTAATTCCATCACAGCTATTGTCATCTGGGCTGCTGCAGAGACTACTGCTAGAGAGCTGTTCTGCAGCATAGCCACCAATAGGTGAACTACGTTGGGTTACAGAACCACTGTCTGAATTTTGCATGTGTTCAATGCAGAGAACCACCAGCCGACCTTTTGTACTGTAAAACACACCATAGAATTGTAAATGCATAGACAGATCCAGAGGCCCCTGACAAAAGTATATACCAAACCAAAATTTCACAAAATCAACCAGTTAAACACCAGGGACCATTATCTGAAATTAAGAAATACAATGGGTAGAACTCAAGATATATAACCTTTCAGCTTCACCACTTGGCATTATTGCTGGCCCAGCAGATAGGCTAGTTCCAATCACCAACACATGCTCATTTCCAACCTTTACTAACTCCATGCATTTCCCTGTCTCCCCAGGTTCAAATTTGAAAGATGATAACACTGAGCCGCTTAGAGGATCCACACAACAAACATCAGATGAACATGAATCATTATCTAATTCCGTCCTCATGACAAGCAACAATCTACTCTCATTATGATACAACACTTTCCTCGGAGTGCCCCCAAGATGAAATTTTTGTACATTAAGCCTCTTACTTGGCACCATTTCCACCTTCACAAAACAAGACAAAATGATGATATCAAGAGCTAATGGCATTTATATAAACAAATGAAATCATTTATTAGCTAAAAGATTTAAACTAAAATGAAACTTTAGTTTTGCCAACTAATGTGCATTTGATACGAGAAGAAGATTAGACCATGTGCATGCAACCAGTGGAAAACCGACAATACTAGGACTTTTTCAAGAGTGAAGTTGTACAGATGCTAGATTGGCAGGTAGCGTAGATTTACCCAGAAAGGATGTCCGAATTCAAGTTTCAATGATCTTTTACTAGTAATTGACTAAGAGAGTAATTTAGAAGAATGCATTATTCTATGAATCAAATGCAGCTTGCTCTGCTAGTGGATATATGTAATCCTCCAAATACCAAAAAGAGACACCTCTATAGGAGGCACCCGTCACCCCTCTTTGGATGATATATGGCACATCAAAAATATATGAAGAAGGATGAAAGGAAGAATACAGGCGCAAATACAATAGGCAGATGGTCGCATTACCAAATGAAGACTATTCTCGGCAACAAATAGAATTCCTCTGGGGCATTCACTTGAACACACAGGAGTGACGTGAGTAGAAGGTTGAAAGGAGATGGATGTATAAGAGAGGCTGTGTCTTGCAGTCTGCAATAACCAAGGCCTATCACTGAGAGCAATCATATCAGCATCAGGGGAATCACTCAGTGAAACCAAGAAAACAGGTGTAATACCAATACGGCGTACGGCAATCAGCTGAAGATTAACTGGAATCTCTCCTTCTCTCTTTCCAGATGCATTGGACATGAACATTGGTCGGTCTTTATTGTTTGAAGACATAGAATTTGACAAGACATGGAAGTTGACTGTACAAGAACTGCCAAGAGTGTGTTGACCAGGTGGCCCTGTTGAGGACAGTGTAGAGGCACTAGGCCACTCAAACCTAAGTAACATTCCATTCCTCAATCCTGAAAGAACATATAGACGATCAACTAACACAAGCCTTACATCTTGAGGAACACATCCACTAATAGTAGTTCCCATGGTGTTAGTCAACGAAATGACCCCTATGGCAAGAACTTGTAGTCCCTTATCATGTGTAAAGGATACAACTTCTACTGAAGGCTTATGAGTACCAATAACAAACAAATTGTCAACACGATTTCCATATGGAAGACCTGCCATAGGGCTGTCAGCTGCATAGTCCATCAAAATTCTATTCAACTCGAGGTGCTTCTGCGGAATGGAAATACAAGACAACTCATTCTGCAATTTAACACAGTGCGTTTGATATACTTCATAATGATATTGTGATGAAGATCTAAGACCAAGGATGAACAAGAAGCATGGACTGGATGTCGCTACCACTATCATGCCTTGCCCAACAGCTCCGAGACTTATAGTCATATTATCAGGGAACCACGACGTGCATATTGGAGATGACAGAGGAATACCTTCCGGATGCACAGTTCTAACAGGCAAACAAAGCCTAACTCCGCATTGGTGAATTTGGACCATCGCACCATCAGCCACAATACCACAAGCCAAAGTACAGACATCAGGCTTAAAACCAACTGATTCAGTTACATCTGAAAAGCTGACGCCGACAGACAGAACCCTGGTCTCTTCAACAAATGATAGTACAAGAAAAGAATGATAGGGATCAGAAACTTTCATTTTGACTGTCCAGGTACCAGTTACACCTTGATAAATAGGAGCAGTTTTTAACAATTTCTCCACACTGATACCACTCCGAATAATCCGCAAGGACCCCTCAGATGCCATACCAGAGCAGGCAAACATTTGATCATGTTTCTCATCGGGATAATCAACAATGCACATATCCAAGATTGGTGCTATGTTTTGAATCGAACTTCTGTATTGTAGAAACCCATCTTCAAATTTTAAGACCATTCCATCAGCCATGTCAACGATAGCTGCAACAAACCCACCATCAAGCCATAACAGAGCATTTGAAGGTAGACCTTTGTAAAGAGAATCAGACAAATTTACCCTGACACCATCAGACTCAAAAAGGACTTCAATAACATAAAGATCTCCAGAATCAGCACTAAATAATATCCTAGGACTATTTGTCACACCAGGTTCCCAACTCCATGAGCAGACATAATTGGAACCAGGTTGTATACAACTATAATCATCAATATTCATTGGATCATCACTTTTATTTATGTCGCCAAGCTCCAACAGAGCAGAAGCAGCAAAGCTAGAAATGCCATCTTCATCCATAATATCTGGTATTCTAATAATATTTTTAAAACTTTGTTCCTCCAACGGTGTGAAATTTAAACTTCTCCTATAGACACACGAAGGGCTGTGAACGTTCCTGAAATCCATTAGGACAATATCACCAGCCCTAAACAAGAAGGCAAATCCATGAGAATGAGGGACTTCAACTATATTATATGCTAATGGTCCAGCTTCTGCAAATTGATATATAACATTGACAGCTTCTTCCTCAATATTCCATTCCAACAACAGAAGCTCATTCCGGTAAAAAGATCCCCGCCTGCAGATCAATAAATTAATCTTTTTTTAAGGGTATGAAATAAATTTGCTTAGACTAGAGTATTTGTCAAATAAAATAGAAGCACAAATAACGAAAAGTTTTAAACAGATAGCAATTTGAACAATGTAGCTCTCATTCTCAATGCAGATGATAGGGTACCTATTCAGAAGAATGGCCAGTACAGGCTTGCGCACCTTGCTAGCCTGATGGTAATCTTCCGAGATGAAGCACATACTCCATATAGTACCAGAAATATTAGTAGAACCTCTTGCAGTTTTCAAGCGCCCATCTTTTTCAGGAGGACAGAAAATTCTCTGAAATGAATGAAAGAACATTTTCCAAAAAGTTAGTACAGCAAGTTACAAATAAATTTAAATAGAGGCTAGAGCTTTTGGAGGTGTGAAATAAAGCAGAAATCCAGAGTGAAGTACTAGCTCAAACTCAACCTTATCAATGATATCACCAGTAGAGGACAGTGAGAGTGAGAAAATAGCCAGTTGGTCCTCGTACGCACTAGCAGCCAGAAAACAGCCACTGTATAGAGCAAGCAATAAACAACCTACATGAATAGCCATCCTACACGCTCTGAGTGGCAGTAGAGTGACGGTTTATTTTGCATAAAAACTCTAGCATGTAAGACTATACAAGAAGCAATATCACCTGGACTCAACAGCCAGCATCCTTCCAAGTTGATGCCTTGAATTTCCAGGAGCAGAAAGTTCAACATGGGTTAAGGGGAAAAACCTAAAAAAGAAATAGGGTTAAGCCACTAACCTAGCAAGACTTTTGGCTGAAATAATCCTGAAGGCTTCAAACTAGTAAAACTAATGTCAAGCAAAAGACAATGTTACATGTGACTGAACAAAACCTGTGCATTTCATTGCAAAAAGTGAGAAACGACAGCTTTCCTGAATCAGAAATGACAACCAACATATCCTTCCCTGTTATCTAGAAAACAACAGGCAGATGATGTTTAATACAACACGCAATTCCAAACCATGAATTGAGTAAATGAATGAGCCAGACAAACCTTCGGACTCTGCACTTGAAGCTTCTCATTCCAGGGAAGGACTACAAGATCTTTTATGGTACCGAACACAGGTTGTTCACAAATAGATTGAACAATCCCATCTTCATCAATTATAACTAACTCTACTGATGTCTCCTGGAACAAGCATGATTATGTCAGATGTGTAAGTCTGGTAGAAATAACATACGAACTGTATCTCAAAAATATATTTTACAAGCCAAGTAATATGTTTATCTTTCAGTTTAAAAGCATGTATGAGTAGTAAAAGAGTAATACAGCTTTTACTTTTTCATGTTTCAACATTATGATATCAAATCACAGGATTACAATGCAACAGTCGCTATCATCCACAGCCTACTGAATTGGCGTCAATCATTCTACATTGAGGGCAGGGAAAATTTAGAAGAAAGAAATTCAAGAAATAGTTGAACTTAAGTTATTAGTTAGTAATGTAATTCTGCTTAAGAAACCAAAGGCTAGCGGAAACTTTGAATGTAGACACATAACCTAGTCTTGCTTAAACAGATTAAGATGGTAATATACGCTAAATTAGTCTAGCTAACAAATGCAACTGTTGTGCATAATCAGCAGAAAGAATAGATTAATTTTCATAGCGACGCGATCAGGAAACAGCACAAAATAATCGAAGGGGAAGGGGAAGTGGAAAACAAACCTTGCCAAACACGACGTCGTAGGAGGAGGTGGAGCGAAAGTGGCCGCAGACAGCTTGAAGAACGACGCTGCCTCTGAGGACTGTTTTGGCCAAATAATAAGCATCAGCGTTGTGCTTTGGTGGTGATCGCGAATTACTGTGAGAGTTGGATGTGTTTGGGCGGGATGAGGAGGATTCTTCTGAAACTGCCATTATTGTGTAGTGATGGGGGAGGGTTAGGGTTTTATGGAAGTAATTATTGATGATTAGTTTGAGATTTGGGAGAGAAGGGAAGTTGAGTTAAGGCAGGCACTCCATCTCAAATGTGTGTATGGCAGTGAAACCAGAAGAAGAGTCTTTGATAATAATAATTTATGGGAGCCTCAGCCCTCAGGTGATTGATTACTCTACTTGCCAAAATTACTCAACTGGGTCTGCCTCGCCTGCCTGCTAAACTGAAAACAACATTGAGTAAGCGCATGTGGTGGTGTTCAATAAACAGAAGGTTGGGATATGTCAAAATTCTTGGACTTGGCCCAAAAAGATTGTGGGTCAGCATCTGCTATTTATGAAACCCTAAGACCCTGTTTATGAGGCCAGATTAAGTCAAGTATTTTCATTAATTTAGTATAATGGTTTGTTTACTTGTAATCTGCATAACTTAATTTTTGTCACATGTACAACCCCTGCTTCCTGTTACAAAATTCTCCCACCACTTGAGATGTGATAAGTAATCTCACTTGCCTCACAAGCTCGCATATAACTTAAAATTACAATTTTAATCTTAAAATTAGATTAAACATTATTTATTTTGATCCTATTATTTTCGAGCCCACCAAATATTATGTGAGATTTTGTCCAAAGAAAATGTGTTATCTTATGTAAGATGTTATCAAACAACTATATATTCATACGCATACTTGTTCACTTTACAAGTAAACATAATATACAATAATTTTTGTCTTATTCCATCCGGATATAGATTATGCATTAATCAATTTTACGGATCCTTAAACATAAACATGGTCTCAGTATTCAATTTAGGTGTATATAGAGTGATTTTATTGGTGAGTGATATATTAGTGAATAGATTTATGGGGTTTATAAAGAAGGGAGAATTAGGTAAGTATAAACATCTTCTATTCCATAAGGGGTCATTCATTTTGAGTTATTAGCCAACATATCATACATAATTTTGCGTTTTTTTTTTTTTTTTTTACTTTCTTTTGCAACGGCCCATTATAACTAGCCATAGCCCATCACTTGTTCTTATTGTTCCTTGACTGCATTAAGGGCCATGAGGCTGGTCTTAATGTATCATGCCAACCCATCATATTTTGATTAAAAATGAATTCTAATTTTGCCCTCAAATATTATAAATAATTTACCTATTGTCCCCACTTGTACATAAAATAACAAATTGATCTGCCGATGAAAGGCAGATTTCTTGAAGAAAGAAACACAACCTCTCAAACTCCATCTTTGAAGAAGAGACGACAACGGCGGCCGAGCTAAAATCCTGTGGATGTGGTTGTTTTGGAAAAATGCACATATTCTATTCTTTAATTTAAAATTCATTTTACCGTAAAGTTTTTTCGTTGGATTTGCTATGTTCTAGCTTGCTGCTTGATTTTTGAAAAAAAAAAAAAAAAAATCTCTTGTTCTATTTATAAGAAAAAAGGCGGAGAGGGAGGTGGAGGGGGCATTGTTGGGGGCGAGAAGGGGGCTGAGGCCACAACGAAGGTTTGGGTTTTTGGTGGAATCGAGGAGGGGAGGCGAGGAACTCCTTCTTCTTTCTTCTTTGCTTAACTTGAGATTTCATTTTGTTGCAACGCCTATGCTCCATCGGAAAAACTAGGTTGGAGATACTACAAAAAAAACAAGGGATTTATCATGGTTCGAACTACAGTTCCAAAGCTCGTTCCATATAGGAACGGTTTTTGGAACACATCAGGAACGGATACTGAAATATGACGTCAGATGGAATATTTTTTTGGGTTATAAATTTGAAATGGTTGGGAGTTCCAAAATAACAGTTACTACACGCGTTCCACCATCCATGCTAAAATAGTAACGAAAAATCGGTAGAACTCAGTTTGGAACATTATATTAAATTTAGGAATGGTCACAACTAAATCATTCCTACATCGGGTGCAATATATATACCAAATATGACAGTTTGAAAATGTTATCCCAAAATGAGGTACGAATTTGGAACAATTCTTGTATACTCTTAATAAAATATGCCAACAACCGTTCCAAAATGTGAGTTTTATTTAAGAATGTTTTTAAAACCCTTCTAAAAAGTTGTACAAATTGGAAAGGCTCTTTTATTTTATTTCCAATGTGTTACTGAGTCCATTCCAACTGATCATCAATGGTTATATTTCAATGGTCCAACTGACAGTTCCAAAAACCGACTCAATGACATCCCTAAAGTAGGAATTAATGGCTAGATATGTGTTCCTATCCCCATTCCAAAAATCATATAAATGTGTTATTCTCTTTCCATTTAATCTACTATCTTCTTATTTTCTCTCTATTTTCTCAATTTCTCTCAAATTTCTTTATACTCTTAGTATCCTACGTAAATATTTTCGTACTCTTGTTCGTGATTTCGATCTCAAACTTTCATTGATATTTTTGGAGTTATTTTGATCAGTAACAACTTTAACCCTTTATTTGTCAATTGATTATATATTTGTTATAATTTTGTAATAATTAATTAAAATTAATGTTATAATAACATATATGTGTGTGTAGGATTAATCATCATGTTGAGATAATTGAGAGATGGATGTATGAGAAGAACCTTCCGAATAAGGCAGGTCTTACTGAGGAGTTTCATAATGGTGTTGCTACATTTATAGCATGGGCGAAGTCTCAACATCCATATATGGACGGTGAGAAAATTAAGTGTCCTTGTCGGAAGTACAAAAATGAAGTTTTTAAAATCACGAACAAGGTAAATTTCGATCTATTTATGAAAGATTTTATGTCGGAATAATATAATTGGACTTCTCATGGCGAGGAGAGGGTGCAAGAGTATTTTGAGGCCAACACGGCGACCCCATTGGGGTAGGAGCAAACTCCCATTTCTCATGTTAGGCAGGGGCATACGCCTTGGGGTGATGAGGTGCAGATAGATTGGGCGCAAAGGATGGTTTTTTATGCCGCTTTGGGCCAGCTGTCTAGTCTTCTAATTATAACCAGAATGGTGTGACTAATGATGGTACGAAAGTTGTATCCTACTGATGTAGGGCCTAGTTCATATTACGGTGGGGGAACACTATAATTATATATCTGGGCTGGCAGATCAGTTTCACGATATAGTGCATGCTACCGAGCGACCGTTGTAGAACGATTGCACCCAATCTCAATTGGGGGTTGTAGCTGAGTTGGTGAATATCAAAGCCGAGGGTCATATTTCTCAGTGTATATATGATTGAATATCGCAGTGGGTTGATCATATATTGCCGCACGACCACACCCTTCTCCAAGATTACTATAGTACGAGGAAATTGATAAAAGACTTGGGCTTACCTATTGAGAAGATTAATGCGTGTAAGTTTATGCAATTTATATGTAATTTATGCAATTTTATAAATTCATGCAATTTATGTGTAATTTACACAAATTTCTGTAATTAATGCAATTTAATAAAATTTTACATAATAATCATATTAATAAAGAATTTTGGAACAATTTATGCAACATTAACAATAATACAGTAATAAATGTAAATCATCATAAGTTACATAATAATTATAAAAATTAAAATAAATTACAACAATATTCCTAATATATACTAACATTGTTACATAATAATGTACATAATCAGAAAATTAATTTAGACCAATTTCTCCAATATTAACATTTTTTCATAATAATAAAAAAATTAAAATAAATTACAACGATATTCCCATAATATTTTTACATAATAATGTAAAGAATCACAAAATTAATTTAGCCTAATTTTCCCAATATTAATATTTTGCATATTAATCAAAAAATTAAAATAAATTAGAATAATATTCCCAATACATACTAAAATTTTTACATAATAATGTAAATAATCACAAAATTAATTTAGACTAATTTACCCAATATTAACATTTCTACATATTAATCAAAAAATTAAAATAAATTAGAATAATATTCCCAATACATACTACATTTTTACATAATAATGTAATCATCACAAAATTAATTTAGACCAAATTTTCCAAATTAGAACAATATTCCCAATATATACTAACATTTTTACATAATAATGTATATAATCACAAAATTAATTAGGACCAATTTCCCCAATATTAATATTTTTACATAATAATAAAAAAATTAGTATATTCTTTTTTTTATTAACATATTAATATCAATAATCCAAAAAATTAGACTAATACTTTTATATAATTTGTGTAGATAATGTCAGTGGTATGCCGTCTCTACCGCGTGGTCAACGGCGTGGTCGTGGTCGCGGCCTGTCACTACCACTAGTACCGTCAGATGCTTCCCAGGTTGGGAAAGCATCCCCTCGACCACCCACACCACCGGATACTCCCACATCGTCCCCCGCCCTCAAAACTCCATGCGGCTGCTGATGACACGTTACAGCAACCTGCCACATCGACAGCTGCTCCACCACCACCACAGTTCCCCCACCATCAGTGTGACAGTACATCAGCCTTGATGACGCGAGGTAAGTTTGTCTACTTTTCTATTATTAATTATGTTATCTTGAATATGTTAAATATTTAATATCAAATTAATTTAAGGTTTGATCCGCGGTTCCGCGAGTGCATCAATGAGGTCGTGCAGGGACATTTTCCCCACCCGTAGCCGTGTCTGAGGCAGGTGCCGCCAGAGCACCAGCATTTATGGTCCGAGAGTATGAAAGTAATTACTTTTAAATTAATTTAGTTTTATCTAATTTATAATCTAGTTATTTATTTATTTTATTAATTTTGTTTAATCTTATTACTGCAGATGACCTACTGCTGGGACTGTGATGATGAGTCCATGCTTCAGGTCTTCTACATGTGGGCTGGGAAGTACATTTGGAAGATCTTTTTCATCGCCCGGTCCAGCCTAGTCAGGCCACTATGACTGCCAATGAGGTTTGGTTCCAGCTCCAGGCATACTGGGCCAGCAAGGACTTCCAGTAGGAGTCCTCCAAGAATAAGGCGAACTGAGCGACGAACCACACAGCGTCATCAATTGTGTACTAGGGAGGGTCTTCATCAGTCGGCATACACAAGAGGAAGTTGGTAAATAAATAATAATTTCTGTTTGTTAAAATATTATTTTTTAAATATAATGCTAATTAACTATTTTTTCCTTGGAGACAAAGCTTGGACAACCGTCCAAACAAATGAAATTATTCAAGCGCTGCTATAAAAAGAAAGAGGATGGGGGTTGGAGCGAACCGAGGGCAGCGGAGGTGGAGGTAAGTAGCTAAATTCTTCATTTAATAAAAAAATTAATTTAGACCAATTTCTCTAATATTAATATTTTTTCATAATAATAAAAAAATTAAAATAAATTACAACGACATTTCCATAATATATTTACATAATAATGTAAAGAATCACAAAATTAATTTAGCCTAATTTCCCCAATATTAATATTTTTGCATATTAATAAAAAAAATTAAAATAAATTAGAATAATATTCCCAATACATACTAAAACTTTTACATAATAATGTAAATAATCACAAAATTAATTTAGACTAATTTTTCCAAAATTAACATTTCTACATCAATCAAAAAATTAAAATAAATTAGAATAATATTCCCAATACATACTACATTTTTACATAATAATGTAATCATCACAAAATTAATTTAGACCAAATTTTCCAAATTAGAACAATATTCCCAATATATGCTAACATTTTTACATAATAATGTAAATAATCACAAAGTTAATTTGGACCAATTTTCCCAATATTAATATCTTTACATAATAATAAAAAAAATTAGTATATTCTTTTTTATTAACATATTAATATCAATAATCCAAAAGATTAGACTTAACACTTTTATATAATTTGTGTAGATAATGTCTAGTATGCCGTCTCTACCGTGTGGTCAAGAGCGTGGTCGTGGTCGCGACCTGTCACTACCACCAGAACCGTCAGATGCTTTCCAGGTTAGTGAAGCATCCCCTCGACCACCCACACCACTGGATACGCCCACACCGTCCCCCGCCCCCTAAACTGCTGCTGATGACACGTTACAGCAACCTGCCACATCGACAGCTGCTCCACCACCACCATCAGTATGACAGTACATCAGCCTCGATGACGTGAGGTAAGTTTGTCTACTTTTTTATTATTAATTATTTTATCTTGAATATGTTAAATATTTAATATCAAATTAATTTAAAGTCTGATTGGCGGTTCCGCGATCGCATTAATGCGGTCGTGCAGGGACATTTTCCCCACCCGTAGCCGTGTCTGAGGCAGGTGCTGCCAGAGCACCAGCATTTATGGTCCGAGAGTATGAAAGTAATTAATTTTAAATTAATTTAGTTTTATCTAATATATAATCTAATTATTTAATTTATTTTATTAATTTTTTTTAATCTTATTACTGTAGGTAACCTACTGGTAAGACTGTGATGATGAGTCCATATTTCGGGTCTTCTACATGTGGGCTGGAAAAGTACGTTCGGAAGATCTTTTTCATTGCCCGGTCCAGCTTAGTTAGGCCACTATGACTGGCCAATAAGGTCTGGCTCCAACTCCAGGCATATTGGGCCAGCGAGGACTTCCAGCAGGAGTCTTCCAAGAATAAGGCGAACTGGGCGATGAACCCCATGGCGTCATCAATTGTGTACTAGAGAGGGTCTTCATCAGTCGACATACACAAGAGGAAGTTGGTAAATGAATAATAATTTTTGTTTGTTAAAATATTATTTTTAAAATATAATGCTAATTAACTATTTTTTCCTCGGAGACAAAGCTTGGACAACTGCCCAAACAAATGAAATTATTCAAGTGCTGCTATAAAAAGAAAGAGGATGGGGGTTGGAACGGACCGAGGGCAACGGAGGTGGAGGTAAGTAGCTAAATTCTTCATTTAATAAAATTACTAACAATTTTGTTTGTTTTACAGGAGACGTTTCAGAAGATATTAGAGGATCGTCAGCCCTAGCCTACGACCGACGACCTCAATGCCCCCGCCGAGTTCAAGGCTTTAGTGGCAATGATAGATTAGCAAATGTGGCTGGCTGCAGTCCGGGATAAGAACAAGGGCCGATTATTCAGCCTTGGTTCTGAGCACCACGTCTCCAGCCGCATATTCACACCACCATCGCCACCGCCAAACCTAGTCATGGAGGAATGCCATGATGGACATGATGAGGGAGATGTGGGCCTCCTCGTCGACTGCAGCACCGCCTCCGACGAATCCACCAGCCGAGAATCAGAACGCTGACGAGGAGTGTTTAGATTAGATTTTACATTTTTTTTTATTTTTGTAATTAAATACTCTTTCATATTAAGATAATATTTCTTTTAACTATTCATGTTTTATAATATTTATTAAATTCCATTACTTTATATTTATTCAATTAATTAAATTTATAGATAAAAATAATTAAAATTTCATTAAATTAATTTAATTATATATAAAATTTATCAAAATATATAAATTTATTTATTTATTCAATTTATTAAATATATTAATAAATTATAAAATTTAAAAATTAAGAACAATTTTAGTAATGCTAAAGAAAATATTACAAATTTTATTAGGACCTGTTCCGAAAACCGTTTCAAAGACTATCCTATATAAGTATTCCTAAACTGGATGAACCGTTCCAAATTAATGAATAACATTTCCAAATACAATTACTAATCAATATCTAATATGTGTTGCAAATTACATAATCGTTCCTAATACTATTACTGAAACAGTTCTACAAACGTGTTTCTAATTCAATAATCCGTTGCAAATAACAGTTCAAAATACCGTCTCAATTTGATCCCAATTAAAAAAAAAAACAGTTCCAAGATTAAAACAGGAGTATTACAAATTCCATTCTAAAATTTCAGTGATAAAAATGAATTGTCCGTTCCAAAAATCGTCACTAACTGTTCCAATTCTTAAATTAAAATTTTTTTGGATAAAAACAACATTAGGAACAGTTTACTACGACTGATACAGTTACTGTCCCAAGTGGGAACGGTCTTCCCTGAACCATTCCTAAATTTTTGTAACGCTGACTTTAAGGACGTATTTCTAACCGTTTCAAATTCCACTCCAAATAAGTTATGTGTTCGGCTGATCGTTCTAAAGTAAAAATAAACCGTTTCAAAATTCGCCCCGAATCTCGCTTTATTTTATAGTGAGAAGAGTTTGACAAAGAATATGGAAAATTCTAATTTCACAAATAGTAAATTGATGTAGATTTATTTAGCATTATTCTAGGGTTTTTGGGTCTTTTCCAATATTTATCAATATTTTAGTTATGATAGTAAAGAACCCAACAACACAATCACTAGCGTATGCAATGTCTAATGTTTTCATGTAAACAAAAAATTAAATAGGCACCAACAATATAATACTAATTCTAATTACAATTTAGTTTGATGTCCAATAAAATAAAGGAGGCCTAAGTACATAGTAATAATCAGGTATCCTAATCAATTAGCCCATTATCATATAATACTGTATTAGTACGTACATAGTTGTGGGATTTTTACTTGAAGGCTTTTCTAATACATACATAATATAATAATAATAATGAAATTCGAAAACAAGTAAAGTCAGCCAGCCCATAAGTGTAGGTGTGGGTGTCGGTGTGGGGCTGGAGCAGAAGCGCGTACGTGGAAACCCGTAAACTTTCTCATCTCTCCTCATTTATTGCTTTCTCTTTCGACTTTTAAAGTGTAAATATTAAATACTGCTTACGTGGAGGAATATTTATTATAAAATGATGAATATTTTGTTTGAATTAAAATCAAATTAATTATATAAAAATATATTTAATTGATATATAGTTTTAAAAAAATGATTGAGGATCCGCCTAAACAAGTTCGGACAAGAATTGTTCTATAATTAGTATATGGATGCATGGTGTTGGTGGGTAATGCATTAGATGTAGATGAGTATGATAAAATATATGGTGATATTATTATTTTTTAAAGAAAATGAAGGTAGTTAATTATTATTAATATTATATATATTAGTTACGGAGTAGTAGTGTTGAATGGTGGTGCAGAGTATGCAGAGAGAGTAGGTAGGCAGAAAAGGATTTTGGGAACCGTACAGACAAAGTACCTTAGCTGTTTGCAATTGCTGCATCGATCGTTGGGTGTCCACTGTCACTGTCCATATATATATATATATATATATACCCTTCCTTCCTACTAGAGTACTAATGTTTGACTTAAGCCCAATGAATATTAATGTGATGAATGATTGGGCAAAGGCAGAGACAGAGTGGAATGAGATTTTGAAATATGAATATTGAATGAAGGTGGTAGGGCGGTCATTTAGAATTAAGGCTGCGTAGGTACGTACGTAGGTAAGTAGTAGCTACCGACTGAGTGATGAGTACATGACTTGTGCTGCATGAGTTTCCGGACAACGTCAGACCACCTAATTGCTGTTATTATTATTAGGAGGACACACACAAGAATAAAGCAAAAGAGGCAAGTGGCGGTGCGGTGTTGCACTTTCCGACATTCAAACTTATTTTGCTATTTTCTGACCTGGAAATCATACAAAACTTCAAATTTATGTATATATAGTGGTGGGAATCATAAAAGGTGTAGTACGTAGAGAATTAATTAAATTAAAAGTATATTTAGAAATATTAATTATTTTGGTAGTTGCATGCAGTGAGAGTTAATTAATACCTTGTTCAACTCCTGAAATTGCACCGGAACTTGTCTTTTTTTTTTAATCTTCTTCGATCAACCCACTTTAACTAGCTAGTGTTAGTGCATGTATGAGTATGAGCAGTGGCACCCACCAACTCTAGCTAGCTACTTCAATAACTAATCAATTCTTTTTTTCTTTTATTTCATGACGCCACGAATTAACTCTAATGTCAAAAACCAAATAATATATCAAATGAATTAGAAGAATTAATATATATGGCACAAGTGTTAATGGAAATGAATTAAAATTAAGAGTAGAGAATTATGCAGGTACGGAAGATTAACATAATTTCTTCAAGGACATAATGAACATTAATGATAGAGAGAGATAGATAGATAGATAGATTTGGTGGAAAGAATTTATTGATGAAACTTCCCCATGTTTATGAAGCACAACACGCGGTTGGAATACTGTCTACTTTGTCTGTATCTACTCTCTCTCTCGCTTGCCTCTCTTCTCTTTTCTATATATAGATTGTTCCCAAGGACAGCTAACAAAAGTTTTATAGGTTTAGGTTTCTGAATTAATTTGTTTGAGAGACAGACGGAGTGGCTGAAGCTGAGCCTAATCTGCGTGTTTCATTATTATTTCAAGAAACAAACAAAGACAACTTAATACATTGATTCAGGGGCGCCTGCAGGGTTCTACTTCTACCCCCATTGCGGTTTTCAGCTCCTCTCTATTGATTTTCAGTCATATTGCATTTCTATCCAGGATTTCTAATTGCATTTAGACCAGGTTCGTCAGATTCCACTACTGCACAAACAATCCCATCTTTTCTCACTCATTGCTGTTGTTTATCATCTTCTTTTCTCTTTTCCCAACTCCACATTCTTGCTTATTCCTCGTATATTTTTGTTTAATTTGGAGATTTTCATATTGACACCTTCAGTTATTGTAATGATAGTCATGAGCTGCATCCTGCCTCGTGCATTTGATAGAAATGTCGAGCTTCTGAGTTTGCTGCTTCTTTGATCTGAATCTTATGTCATTGAGAGTTCTTGTTGATGTTCAGCTTGCTCCATATATATATATATATATATATATATATGGTTAAGATCTGTTTGGCCGAATAATGATTCATCAGTATTGTTATTTTTTATATTGTCAGCCCAGTTAAAGTTATTCTTGTTATCGTTCCAACTTTTTAATTTTCTTTTGGATTGGGCATTAGTTTTAACAATAAATTAGCCTATTTTTTTCAGACTCTGGTGGTTTGGAGAGGAATGGGAGTGACATTTTCTGTTCCATTTGTCAACGATTTGGATGAGAAGCTGGAGTCTGTCTTAGTTAGATCAATTAGCTTTGGAAGTCATAATGCCAACGATTCCGAGTCGGTCGGTTTTAATGGTAGAGATTCTAAACCTGCTAAGTTGAAATCTTTTGGTTCCGGAAAGATGATTCTTGAAGGCACCCTTAGCTTTCAAGGGAAAGAATTGGAGGCCAAGATCTCACTGCAGCCTTCCCCTTCAAATTCAGAGGACCATACTACGTTCCGATCGTTCAGCTTCAGAAGCAGAAATGCCCCTGACAAATTGCCTGCAGCTGATACCGTGCCCGAGAAAAATGTCCAAACACCTTTGCCTGAATCTGGTAGCAGTAGACATCTAGCTGCCTTAAAGTTGCAAAAGACATACAAAAGTTTTCGGACACGAAGGCAACTTGCAGATTGTGCAGTTCTGGTGGAACAAAGATGGTAGGTATCTTTTTAGTTGCCACCACAATTTTGAGGGAATAACTCTTTTCAGAATTTAATTTTTATTACTAAGAAGGGGTGTTATGTGTTGAATTTAGGTGGAAGCTCTTGGATTTTGCAGAGCTGAAGCGTAGTTCTATATCGTTCTTTGAGATTGAGAAACCTGAAACAGCTGTATCGCGCTGGTCGAGAGCAAGAACCAGGGCTGCTAAGGTAAATATGGTGACTATTTTACATGTTTCTTCATTGCATTTGTTTTCAAGTTTCTGAAGACTAAGGCTTTTACTTCAAATGTAAGGTGGGGAAAGGTTTGTCGAAGGATGACAAGGCACGTAAACTTGCTTTGCAGCATTGGCTCGAGGCTGTAAGTTGTTGTACTCTTTGAGAAATTTCCATATCTGTGGCGTGCAGACCTTCCCTGATTCTCATTTCCACACTTCTTCCTTAGATTGATCCGAGACACCGGTATGGTCACAACCTACAATTTTATTATGCCCATTGGCTCCAATGTGACAGTAAACAGCCTTTCTTCTACTGGTAAGATTTGTAAAACGACACATTTTGAATGATGTTGGAGTTGCCGTAGTTTCTTTACCATACCTTGAACTTTGAACTGCAGGCTAGACATTGGCGAAGGTCGGGATGTAAATCTAGAGAGATGCCCTAGATCGAAACTTCAACAACAATGTATAAAATATCTTGGTCCGGTGAGCTCCACACTCACTCAAAGAGAGACTTTTAAATGTTTCTAGGATTTTGCTAATGACCTACGCATGCACATAGCCTAGAATGTTTATCTCAATCCAGTTGATCAACTACTTCGTCTGATATTATTATGCAGACCGAGAGAAGTGCATATGAAGTTATCATAACAAACGGAAAGTTGGTATACAAGCAGGGCGGGAAGCTTCTGGATACAAGGGAAGGGCCGGAAGATGTAAAATGGATCTTTGTTCTCAGTGTGTCCAAGATTCTGTATGTTGGACAGAAGAAGAAAGGCACGTTTCAACATTCAAGTTTCTTGGCTGGTGGTGCAACATTATCAGCTGGACGCTTAGTTGTAGAAGATGGTGTTCTTAAGGTGAACCAAGCATTTGTTTTTCTTTCTCTTCTCCGTCTGAAATCTAAATATAAGTTCAATCTGATTGGAAAGGATGATGATAAATGAACCTGTTATATTGGAACTTAGGCGGTTTGGCCTCACAGTGGGCACTACCTCCCAACAGAAGAAAATTTTGAAGCATTTATGGCGTTTCTTTTGGAACACAATGTTGATCTGAGTGTCGTTCAGGTAAGATATTGCTCCTTGCTTTGCTGAAGATTACAAGCATTAATTAACTTCTATGAAACGATAAGAATTATCTTCTGGCTAATTTGCAGAGAGCTCCCTGTAATGGAGAGGAGGAAGTTGTTTTTGGCTTCCGAAATAGCATCTCAGTACCAGATATCAGGAGCGCCAGAAACGAAAGCAACAACAAGAATGAAGAGGATGAGAAAACTGATTCAAGCAAAAAGTATTGCATCGATGCTGAAAATATACATCCACCTGTATCGAGATGGTCCAGGAAGTTACATTCGAAAATCGCTCTACTTCAAATACCAAGAAGGGACGACGTGCTTGAGTTATTCTCCACTCCAAAACCAGGGCCTCCGGAAAGTCCATCAGATGGATATGAGACAGCAGACGAGTGTTTATCAGACTCAGAATTTTCTGTCTCCAAGCAGAATTTATTCAACCAAGATCAGGAACAAGAATATGAAGAGCCCATCCCCAGGGAAAAGATCATGAAGAGAATAAACTCACATAAAGGCATGAAGTCTTATCAGTTGGCCAATCAACTGTCATGCAGATGGACCACGGGAGCCGGCCCACGAATCGGATGTGTGAGGGATTATCCTTCTGAGCTCCAATTCAGGGTGATGGAGGAGGTTTGTTTGTCTCCAAGAAGCACATTCTCCTCCCCTCGTGGAAGTAGTAGGAGCCCAACTACGGCCACCGCTACTCCTACCAGCTCACTGAGAGAAAGAAGTCCACTTGGTACAGAGTCACCAAATGCCGCTGAGATTGTCATACCATAAAAACTGATTGTCCAATTCCTTACAGGAGAGAATGGAGAAGATGCTGTCTATATACATCAATCGGAAATGCAATTTTCCTACTTTTTTTGGGACTAGGAAAATTGTTTTAGGAATTCTTTCATTTTTTCTACAATTCTTTTGTATATCTTTCGATAGAAAGATGGAGATCTTGTTAGGTTTCCGTTTCATGTGTTTGCTTTGAAGCGCTGTTGGGCATTAAGAAGAATGCTTTGAAGCGCTGAATTATTATAGCCTACATGCATTTGGTTACGAGGAAAGTTAGTCGAGTTGCACTCAACCTTCATTGTAGCCACTGAAGCAGTGAATGATATTACACAGATTCTGATATAGTCTGTTAGTATACAAAAATTGAATAGATTTGTCTACAAAAGGAAATAATATCGCCTCCCTCCTATGCAGCTTACTTGTCCGCAAATATAAAATCCATGTTCACCACGCTGAGGAGCTCCTCCGCTACTTCTTCATGTACATAATAAGTCTACTGCATCAGGAGAGAATTCCCAAACCCTATAGCGACTAGCCAATTCTGAAGTTGTTACACTAGTTGATTTGCCGCCTCATCAAGAACAACTTTTACTATATAAAGGGGAATATTATATACTCAGCATAAAACAAATTCCATATGAAACGATAAAATTCAGAGATCGCTTCCTGCAAGATTCAAATAATTGCATTAAGATCAACAAGTTTATTGTTTTCCTTACTACGTATTCTGGACAACGACGTTAATATACTAAAGCTAAAACACAGAACTATAGCTCCTCATTAACATCTGACTATAAGGAGAACCCTTGGGAATTGGAAACATAATTTGTGAGGGTGGCGACATGATAAAATCCTTTAATCCACATCTGCAGATGCTTATCAGTCAGTGAGATGAATCATGAGACGACCACTATAGCATAATCCTGGATGCCATCTAAGGAGAGGGGGGAAAGGATAAAAGCAACAACATGCCAAGAAGAGCTATGTGGGAAAGAAAAGAGAAAACAACATTCCAAAGTGGAAATTCAACATAGTAAATCTGAGATTTAAGATATATAGGTGAAGCTGAACAAAGTATAATCAAGCATCAAGCTCAACTACAGACACAACTCAGAGGGTGAAATTTAAACGCTCTACACAACTGGTATCTGATAACTGATCTGTTATCACCAGTCATGTTTCAGTCTTACAGATGCTAATCTTACACGGATCAGATTCATTACATTAGTTGAATTGTTATCTGAATCAGTTACTTCATTGACAGGGCATGTTTTCAAGATAAATAGAGGATTAATTATTTGGATTGAAGATGATACTCTGTTCCTTTGCAGGCAGAAGCAGAAAAAGCTTACACAATCAGAACACCGTGCAAGCACATTCTCATAGAACTATTACGAGGACATGATCACAAGTGAGGTCCTCAAAGATGAAAAGATTGGTCGCAGCTTGATGAATGTAGGACATCCTTTTTAAATGATGCTAGGTGCTAAAGTCAACTTAACAAAAAACACATAAAGCACCACTGTAGCAACTTTTATGTGTATTGAAGAGAATAGATCCGACTCTGCTAGTTATTTCACAAGGAAGAAACAATCATGTTTTAGTTGAGAAAAGTTCTTCATATCATGTCATTTGAAAACAGTTCAAGAGTTGTGCTGAAGCATGTAAAGAACAAAACTATAATACAAAACAATTAATATGCATTACCTGGGTATAATTTGCTCTTTCTAGTACCCATGCCTGCAAGACAGAGCAATACCAAATCATTAAACCTATGATTCAGACATATGTTCACATGACTTGAATCTTTTGCCTTGCAATGTCGTGAAAGGGTTGATCTCAACTTTATTGCCCCTAGATTTTGATAAACTTACAAGGATTTCCCCCAGAAACAAGTAAGGAGACTGCAACTATCCTGAACTGGGGATTGATACGCTAATGAAAAAGCATAAAGCAGAAATGAAGAATTTGATAACATGAAGTATAAACCAGAAGGGCATGGAGGACATTGGGACTTGCAGTAAAGGGAAATATACTACAGATTAAGCTTTGAGTTTTGAAGGAAAGAAGGTGGGAAATGAAGGTTATGGAAAGGAAATTCTGAAAAGAAATATATATATATATATATATATATATATGAACTTCTTTTCCGGTGCTTATCTGGAAACGTAAACCCACACCACTAAGAAGCAAATAATGCTGTTGGGGATAGACCGACGGCTTTGGTTAATTTCAAAAAACTTATCAAGTATTTCCCTTGACATCATATGGGTAGTGCAGTCTTTGCTGAGAGGCACTGGCAACCTTATAATTAGAGCTCAAAGAGCAATTAATTAACTAAGATGTTGTCAACACTCAATTCTTAAAAGAGAATTTTTTCCTTGTCATGGTAAAGAAACATTTACAGAAAAGTCAGCAGTATTTTGGTTTTCATCCTTCCAATATAAACAAATAGTCCAACTAACATACCAATATATGGATCTCTACCATTGATCAGTGAACTGGAAGTTTAAAAAAGTATACCTATGCCAATTACTCAAAACCAAGTAACATAGCAGAAGAATAATCTTTTATGATCATCTTTGGAGAAGAAAGAGTAAAACCAAGCAGATAAATTATATGGTTAAAGGAATTTAATTCAGACAACCAACCTGGAACGTTAAACCTAATGCCAAGATAACATGTGAAGGTATCATGAAGTTTCTCTTAAAGGCCTGCAATATATAAAAGGTAGAATTATTATATTCTGGATCATCACTTGCTGAGTGCACCATTGATAATGAGGAATGACAATTGCAAATGAGTTTGAAAAGATGGCACTGTTACCTGAGGCATGTAAATTGCCGCAAGAACAGAACCAATGTAATTTATCAACAGAAGTCCAGATCCAAGCAGCGCAATATTTCTCACACCAAGTTTTGTTGCCAACGTAGATATCTGAAACCTAACAATATGTATCGAATCATGAAGATTTTAGTAATCAGATAGGCACCTTATATGTGGGAGGAATCAGTAAAAGATGTCTAGAAACAGATGGCCCACTCTAGAGTCTAAAATTTATGAAGGACAACCAGTAGAAAATTGCAATATAACGGAAATTCACCCAAACAAAAATTGATATTTACATGGTGTTACCATAATATGGGTATAGATAGATAAAACCCAAAGAAATAACCCAGTCCAGCAGCAATCTGAAAAAAGTGGGTCCTAGAACTTACTTGCGATCACCTTCCACATCTGGGAGATCTTTAGTTATGGCAATAACAAGAGCAAATAATGTGACAAATGTGGTGATGAATGCAACTGGTAAACTGCATTTGGAAATATTAACATCGAAATCATAATATAATCAGCAAACAAACAGAAATCTCCGAAAAACAGCACCAGAGACCTGAGTTGACATCATCTTCATTTCAACTGTTGAAATCCAAAATTAGGTTTTAATCTATATCTGTGTGTGAGCATGATTGTTTTTTCATATAAAAAATTTACCTCCATTCAAATGTTAGGCCAAGAGCAGCCCTTGTGGCATAATACA